>NC_092056.1:687948-712948 GCF_039877785.1 Chaetodon trifascialis
ATGGAGGGACAAGTACTTCATGATACTGCACAGACGCAGTACATACGAGTATGATGAGCACACATGTAATACGACTTCTTCAGAGGATGTTTATATATGTTTAGATTCTAATTTGAATATTTATCTGTTTATGCATCCTGTGTGTGTGTGTATGTGTGTGTGTGTGTGTGTGTGTGTGTGTGTGTGTGTGTGTGTGTGTGTGTGTGTGTGTGTGCGTGTGTGTGTGTGTGTGTGTGCGTGGGCTGACTGTTTGCAGACACTGCCGGCGTCTTAACGCACATGATGAACACCTTGAATCCTCTGACATCACCTCCTGTTTCCCTGAGGCCACGCCCTCCTCCGGGAGGGGCGGGGCTACACAGACAGGTGAGACGCCTCCACAGGTCTGTTTCACCTCTGAAGTGTGTCGACAAACTGAAGGGAGAAGCTGAGCGTCCGTTGGCCAACACTCACCGTCTTTGTTCTTCTTCTACTTCTTCTTCCTTTTCTTCTTCTTCTTCTTCTTCTACACCCAGAGGAAGATGCCGCAAGCAGTAAAACACTTTCCCAACGAGTAACGGCCAACCGCCGCCGCCGCCGCACACGCAGCAGATGAGTATTTATAACCTGCAGCCGGACGGAGAATCAGGAGAAATAAAGACATCGGCGAGCGTGAAGTGTGTTGTTGTTGTTCGCAGCAGCAGGCAGATGTGCCCAGAGATTAGATCTGACCTCAGATCAGAGCCGCCGCTGTTATTTAAGCTGCGGTGGGCCACGACTGCACGCTGGTGTAACAGCCAGACCTGCTGGAAGGAGGGGGGGTAACTGCAGGGGGTGATAGGAGCCGAGGATGATGGGAACCACAGTCGTCCCCCACGCCCCCCCTCCTCCCCCACGGCGTGGACGGCCACAGGAAGCATGTGGGCCTGCAGGAGCTGAGCAACAGCACAACACACTTCCTCTTTTCAGTAGTCACACACACACACGCACGCACACACACGCACGCACGCACACACACATGCACACGCACACACACATACACACACACACACACGCACACACGCACACACACGCGCACACGCACACACACATGCGCACACACACGCGCATGCACACACACACGCACACACACACACACGCACACACACATGCACACACACACTCTTACATAAGCAACACTTCATCTCCTGGTGACTTTACTCTTCAGGTCGTCTCTGATCTTCACGTCAAACGATGTTTTTGGGTAATGATGTTTTTGTTTTTTTTTCTCATACGGTATCCATGACGATGTGGAACAATACATGACGTATAAAGTCAAGCGTTCATTCATTCATCCACTCTCTCATTCATTCACTCTCCTTCATGTAAATGTGGAGAATCTGTGAAGACGTAAATATTGTTCTCTTCTGACGTTAAACAGCTGGACAGCAGACGTCTCGCTGGCTTCACTCACTGTTTGCACGCTTCATGCTTGATTGGCTCTGAGGTAGTTGTGATGTCATAAGTGGGACAGGTGTTACACTGATTGAAGCTGCACATCTTAACAGCTGCATGATGCTTCAGGTTTCAGGTGAGAGTGAAGACGCTGGAGACGCTGAGCAGATGTTCAGAGGAGACGTTCAGTCCACCTGGAGTCTGCCTGGAGTCCACCTGGAGTCCACCTGGAGTCTGCCTGGAGTCTGCCTGGAGTCCACCTGGAGTCCATCTGGAGTCCGCCTGGAGTCTGCCTGGAGTCCACCTGGAGTCCACCTGGAGTCCACCTGGAGTCTGCCTGGAGTCTGCCTGGAGTCCACCTGGAGTCCGCCTGGAGTCTGCCTGGAGTCCGCCTGGAGTCTGCCTGGAGTCTGCCTGGAGTCCACACGGAGTCCACCTGGAGTCCACCTGGAGTCCGCCTGGAATCCACCTGGATTCCGCCTGGATTCCGCCTGGATTCCGCCTGGAGTCTGCCTGGAGTCTGCCTGGAGTCCACCTGGAGTCCGCCTGGAGTCCGCCTGGAGTCCACCTGGAGTGTGCCTGGAGTGTGCCTGGATTCCGCCTGGAGTCTGCCTGGAGTCCACCTGGAGTGTGCCTGGAGTCTGCCTGGAGTCCACCTGGAGTCCGCCTGGAGTCTGCCTGGAGTCCGCCTGGAGTCTGCCTGGAGTCTGCCTGGAGTCTGCCTGGAGTCCACCTGGAGTCCGCCTGGAGTCCGCCTGGAGTCCGCCTGGAGTCTGCCTGGAGTCCACCTGGAGTCCGCCTGGAGTCCGCCTGGAGTCCACCTGGAGTCTGCCTGGAGTCTGCCTGGAGTCTGCCTGGAGTCCACCTGGAGTCTGCCTGGAGTCTGCCTGGAGTCTGCCTGGAGTCCACCTGGAGTGTGCTGAACACAGACATGAGAGACTCAGAAAGAAAAGGATCAAACTGTCAAAGAGTTGAAACAGACTGTCAGTCTTCCTTCGTCAACACGTCCAACGTCTTTTCGTTGAGACATGTTGATGGTTTTCATGCTAACGGCTCCAGAAACTGAATCTGAGGTTTGTTTGGGAGCAGAAGCTGCATTTCCAGCTGAACCTTTGTCTGGAAAGAGTCAAACGAAGCTGTTTCATGCCTCTTTCAGGGTGCGTGAACGTGAATCTCTGAACCGACGTTTGGACAGACGTCGTGTCTCTCTGCTGAAGCTCAGTGAAGACAGTCTGACCTGGACGTGACAGAAGCTCGGAGACAAACAGAGAAAGTCGAAGGTTTTTAATTTCAGCTTTGAGGAGAAAGTTTCCAGACGGCGATGAGAGCTGCATCATCAGTCTCACGGCCTCGTCCGTCTCCGTCTTCAAGTCTTTGTTTAACGAGGAGACCGCGTCCGTCTGTGTTTGTCCGTCCAGTAAACACAGGCCTTTTGTTTTCCTGCTGCGGACACTTAAGAGGAGGTTTGTCCTGCAGTTGGACTTCGGGGAAGTTATTTTCTGGTTTGTTTTGGAGGGCTTGTAAATAGTTTGTGATTTGTGGCGAGCCGAACCGTCAGCTCCTCATTGGGAGCAGAGAGGAGGTTTTTCCCAGCTGTCTCCATCTGTCCCCCCTCCGTCACTGTCTCCGCCCTCACATCAAAACAACATCACTCCTGTGCTGCATGTAAACCAGCGCGCGCCGCAGGTTCCATCGCTGCGCTGGAGTCCTGGAGAGTCCTGGAGAGAGACCTGGAGAGTCCTGGAGAGAGACCTGGAGAGTCCTGGAGAGAGTCCTGGACCTGCTGGAGGCAGCGTTAAGATCTGTGAGACAGCTGCAGGAGAAGATGGAAATGGTCACTGACAGTTACTGTAAACCAAGTTATTCCAGTCAAAGGTCATGTTTGTGTCTCTCATGCAGAGACGTTGTCTTCCCTTTAAGTTTGAGGACAGCAGCTGAAGCAGGACAAATTCTGTCCCAAACATCGCTGCAGTGTCACCAACGTGTGGGCTCTGCTAACGGTGCTAAGCGTTTGGGACGGTCTTCTTAACCCTTTGAATCCTCCGTCTTTTCAGCGTCTGTCTTCTGCAGTTGACGCAGGTCAGTGACTCACAGTCCTCTCGTCCAGTTCAAGTCTTTTTGACGTCGCCTCCTCATCGTTGTGGGTCAAAACAATCCGTTCTTACTGGCTGAAGTTAACCTCTTGTGTTTCCTCTGTGGACTCCAGCTGGGTCGCTTCTGGCTTCTGGTGACTGATGGGTCGAGCTGACAAATGGCGCTCACTTCACTTAATGTCCTGAATCGAAGACCGGCAGCGTCCTCTGGCTCTGAACGGAGACACATGGTGTGTTCTGGCATGAGGTTTCAGTCGGGGGTCAGTGGGCCTCGTGCCAGAACAACATCCTCATCCTCAGTGTTTTTCCTGTTTGAGCGAGTCAAACACGTCAAACACAGCGTTCAGCCTGACGAGCTTCACCTGTTAGCTGAAGGTGTTCGTCACCAACAACGTCCTCCTCCTCCATGGACACGTCCTCCACTCATCTCATCTCAGAGGTTTGTGCTCGTTAACAGAAGGATAATTTGAATGAGTCACGAGCTTCACGTCAGCGTCCAGAGGAGGCGCCGCTGAGGCGAAGCTGCTCCTCGTCGTCCTGACTGATCCGTCATCGTCGACCGGCCTCTGCAGAGGAGGAAGACTGTGGACCGCTGAAGAGTCTCACAGCCTCTTTCTTCCTCTGAGGGCTGAAGGATTTCTTCAGCGAACTGTTCATCTTCATCCTCTAACCGTGACGCAGCTCGTTGTCTTCTTCAAACAGTTTGAATGCATCCAGCTCACACTGAGGACACGACAGCGTCCACAGTGAAGACAACACCGACGTGACATGAACACACTTCTCTCCTACTACTACTCAGCACATGTTTACTGTCACACTGCTGCTGTACACACACCTCCACCCAGCCTCCACCCAGCCTCCACCCAGCCTCCACCCGGCCTCCACCCGCGGGCTGTGAGTCCACAGTCATTATCAGAGACTGGACACCAAAACTGAGCTCAGTGCTTCAAACACAGGTGACGATGGACTGACGTCTAAAGCAGCAGACTGGTCCTTTAACAGTGGACGGTGTGTGTGTGTGTGTGTGTGTGTGTGTGTGTGTGTGTGTGTGTGTGTGTGTGTCTCTGTGGTCTGTGTGGACGTTGTTGTGAAAGTGGACCAAAGTTGACTGAATCTCCGCTGAGAGAAACTACAATGAACAGATTCAGGAAATGCCAGTTCTCCTCGGGGTGCCAGCGCCGAGCCTCCGCTGCCCAGATACAGATACTGTCTCTGAGAGACACCCGAGACGCAGACGTCCACAGCGCCGCTCTTTCCTGCCAAACGTCATCGCTGCTGCTCTTCTGTCTTTCTGCACAGAGGACGAGGCTCCGCTGCTCTGACGTTTATTTATGTACCACGGCGAACACGCCGGCCCTGAACGCCCCACGCCTGCTGCAGCCTCTGAAGCCAGACAAGCAGTTTAAGCACCAAGCAGAGTTTTGTCCTGCTCACAGAGGACAAGTGTCACCTGGGGACGTCTGTTCCCGTGGAAGACATCTATAATCTGCCAAATCTACGGAAGCCCTGAAAGGTGAAAAGAAACCAAAACCCAAGTTCATGTCCTCTGAGGAGACGTGATGTGGAGCCTCTCTTCACCTGTCCTTCACCTGTCCTTCACTTGTCTTTCAGGGGCTCTGTCCCCCCTAATGTGGACAGAAAAAACATACTCAGACTGAGATTTGTCCATCAATCGTTCACGTGAACAGTCCTGACTGCACGCCGGTTTCCACGAGACAGCAGGCATCATGGGCCTGTCAGTCAAACAAGGGACGTAACACAGATGGACAGACCGAGTACACAGTACACAGAGTACACACAGAGTACGAACAGAGTACACAGAGTACACACAGAGAACGAACAGAGTACACAGAGTACACACAGAGAACGAACAGAGTACACAGAGTACACACAGAGTACACAGAGTACGCACAGAGTACGAACAGAGTACACAGAGTACACACAGAGAACGAACAGAGTACACAGAGTACACACAGAGTACGAACAGAGTACACAGAGTACACACAGAGAACGAACAGAGTACACAGAGTACACACAGAGTACGAACAGAGTACACAGAGTACACACAGAGAACGAACAGAGTACACAGAGTACACACAGAGAACGACAGAGTACACAGAGTACACACAGAGTACACAGAGTACGAACAGAGTACACAGAGTACACACAGAGAACGACAGAGTACACAGAGTACACACAGAGTACACAGAGTACGAACAGAGTACACAGAGTACACACAGAGTACACAGAGTACAAACAGAGTACACAGAGTATGCACAGAGTACGAACAGAGTACACAGAGTACACACAGAGAACGAACAGAGTACACAGAGTACACACAGAGTACACAGAGTATGAACAGAGTACACAGAGTACACACAGAGTACACAGAGTACAAACAGAGTACACACAGAATACACAGAGTACACACAGAGTACACAGAGTACACACAGAGTACGAACAGAGTACACAGAGTACACACAGAGTACACAGAGTACACACAGAGTACACAGAGTACAAACAGAGTACACACAGAGTACACAGAGTACACACAGAGTACACAGAGTACAAACAGAGTACACGCAGAGTACACAGAGTACTAAACTATCTGTGTAGTAAACTATCGCTCGCTGTTAGCGGCTCATTTTTGCATGGCAGGTCATGTGTTAGGCAAACGATCACTGATTGGTCGCCTGCACTCAGGTGACGTCTCGATCACTGATTGGTCGCCTGCACTCAGGTGACGTCTCGATCACTGATTGGTCGCCTGCACTCAGGTGACGTCTCGATCACTGATTGGTCGCCTGCACTCAGGTGACGACACTTAAGGCAGAATTAAGTTTGCAGCAAAACTTTCAGAAATTTCCATCCATCGTATCCCTTTCGGGGTCGCGGGGGGGCTGGAGCCTATCCCAGCTGTCATTGGGCGAGGGACGGGGTACACCCTGAACCGGTCACCAGTCGATCGCACAAACACACAACCAGTCACACACACACACATACACACACACACACACACACACACACCTAGGGGCAATTTAGAGTCACCAAACAACCTAATGAGCATGTTTCTGGTGTGTGGGAGGAAGCCGGAGAGAACCACGCATGCAGGGGAAGAACACGCAAACTTCACGCAGAAAGGCCCCGCCCAGGAATCGAACCAGCAACCTTGTTGCTGTGAGGCACGCACACTACCTGCTGTGCCACCGTGCAGCCCTTCAGAAATTGTTCAGGCTATTTTTTTTCCTCTAAAATAAGAAAAACAGTGAAAGTGAGAAACAAACGAGGGCGATGGAAGTTCACGTCCTCCGTAAGACATCCTGTCCTCGACTATCAGGACAAATCTGTCAAACTTGTCAAGTAAAAATCCACTAATGAGCAACCAAAGAGTTTTCTTTGTGTGGAACGTCACAGACGCAGACCGTCGAACAGGAAAGTCCAGATTATTCAGGTCAGGAGGCAAAGGTCAAAACCACAAGACGAACAGGTAAACAGGTGGGGGGGGGGGGGGGGTCGGGACGGAGACCCAGAGTCCAACCATGAGACAAAGGAGTCAGCCAGGCCGGGCAGGAAGAACAGGAACCCAGAGACAAACACTGGACCAAACGCTCGTCCCTCGCTCGTCTTCACCATCACAGCAAACCTGAACAGACATAAGATAAGATAAGATAAGATAAGATAAGATAGAACTTCATTGTGGGGAAATAAGACTGTTCAAATATAAAGTCTGAACATATTTACAACATCGAGTGTGGAGGGAGGAGGGGGGGGGGGGGAGGAGGAGAGAGAGGGAGGAGGAGGAGGAGGAGGAGGAGAGAGAGGGGGAGGAGGAGGAGGAGAAATCATCCAGGAGCTACAGAGACAGATGAGGAGAGTGAAGACTTCATGCTGATGAAGGTTTTGAACAGCTGCTCGTCATCAATCACTCTGATCACTCACTTCTTCTGTTCAAACCAGTGATTTAAATCTGTAGATAGCAAACATCTGTAGTTCTGTCCAATCAGGAGCGATCAGCTGCGTAAACAGGAAGTCAGTGTAGCATCATAAGCTAGCATAGCTTCAAACATGCCAGCCGTAGAGGCTGAAGGATAAATCTTCATGTGTTTGTAATGAGACTGTGCAGTTATGCTAAGATCGCTGGCTAAGTTAGCATGCTAACATTAGCTTTGTCAGTTGTTCAGCTCTCTTTCCGCTAACGTTAGCATAAAGCTAAGTTTGAGCTCACGAGCAGCAGCTCCACAAGACGAAGCCTTCAGATTCAATGACCCCATGACCGGAGAGACGGGGGTTTAAGGCCGGGTGAAGATGAAGGGTCGGGGGCGAGCTTCAGCTCCTGAGGCCCCTCTCTCACCCTCAGCTGGACAAAGACGGAGTCCTCCCTCTGAGCTGGGAGGGAGTTCAAGCATGGTGGGGTCTTGTTCAGCGGTGAGGGTGAAGCAGAGCGTGAGAAGGATCTGAGGGCTAAGGCCACGGACCGGTCAGTCCACGTCCTGACCTCCACCCCGACTGAAGGAACGAGGAGCTCAGGGATCCCGAGGAGCTCCGAGCAGAGCCGCTGCTCCTTCGTCTGGAAAGGAGCCGGTTCAGGCACCGACTCACATTTCAGGTGTCGACCTTTGACCTCTGTGAAGTCAGAAAGGAGAGTGATGTGCAAATAAGAAGCCATGAATATCTCATGTGTGACCGTTGACCTTTGTTGTTCTAGTATGAGAGTGTTTGTGTGAGTCTCAGCGGCCTCAGAGTCCTGGACCTGGACCTGGACCTGGACCTGGACCTGGACCTGGACCTGGACCTGGACCTGGACCTGGACCACACTGGAGGGATTAGACATGTTATCTGGCCTGAGAACATGTGGTTCCTGGAGAATGTGCAGGCTGATGGTAACGCCAGGGGGGCGTTAGAAAATTGGAAACTTAGAGGAAGGAAGGACGAAGGAGAGAGGGAGGAAGGAGGGAAGGAAGGAGGAAGGAGAGAGGGAAGGATGGAAGGAGGGAGGATTTGACGTCTCTTTTCAGCTCTGTTTATTAATGTGTAAATATGAAAATGAGAACCAGGTTGATGGAAGAAATGATCCATTATTGTTGGTTTAAGTCCAACCACACACACACACACACACACACACACACACACACACACACACACACTCTCTCTCTCTCTCTCTCTCTCTCTCTCTCTGAGAAAACATGTGTATGTTCTGTCCTCACAGTTTAACTGGTGTAATTACTGTAAATCACTAAATCCCACCTGGGAGGAGAAAGTCTGAGGAGGAGGAGGAGGAGGAGGAGGAGGAGGAGGAGGAGGAGGAGGAGGAAGAGAGCAGGGAGAGGAGGAGGAATGGGAGGAAGAGAGCAGGGAGAGGAGGAGGAATGGTAGGAAGAGAGCAGGGAGAGGAGGAGGAGGGAAATGAGACGATACTTCAGAATCTTTATGAAGAAGAAAGAGTAAAATCACTTCTCTTCTGATCGATCGATCGATCGATTGATTGATTGATTGATTGTTGATTGATTGATTAGATTTAACTTTATTCACAGTTTATCATGTGACCACGAGAGCAAACAGTCACAGCTTCCAAAACAGAAACACTCGTTGGTCATCGCGGCATCTTCCTCTCCTGCTGATGAAGTCATCTTTGCTGATGAAGTCATCTTTGCTGATGACGTCATCTTTACTGACGAAGGTGCTGCCCCGCACTTTGACTGTCAGGCTCCAAACAGGCCTCATTGGTGGAGGAGGAGGCCTGCAGACAGAACTCAGGGCTGAAAAGCCCCTTTAAAGCTCAGACAGTCCTCACTCAGGTCTGCGTCTGGTCACAGGTGGACTGGTCACATGACACCAGGTCACATCTTCATCATGAAACCCAGGGAATCAGAGTCTAACGGTTCGAGGCGGAGGACATCAGACTCGTCCTCCCTGCAGCGGGAAGCGTACGGCGTTGCGACAGATGTTGCGATTGCTCTTTCGAGGGACGTTTGGTGTTTTCTCACAGGCCGGGCGCCGCCGGGCCGCCGTGTGCACTTCAGTGTTGTGCAACCGGTTGGACTTTTCAGCAATGATGGCAGAAGTGGATACTGAGCTCTGACCCTTTGACAGTGATGGGCGTATCCCAGCATGCCGCGGGACACAGAGCTGAGAGGTTGACTCACGTGCCGGTTTGCATCATAGCACACACACACACACACACACACACACACACACACACACACACACACACCACTGCGCTGAATAAAATGTTATCTGATGTTTTTAATTCTGTCATCTTGTTTTTTGTGTTAACTTTGTTAATTTGTTGTTTTTGTTTCTATAATTGATGAATAATTAAAAATCCTCTTTAAACACAGTGCAGTGCAGGTATGTATGTTAGCACCTGCAGAGCGCCGCGGCTAACTGCAGCTGCATGCCTCTTACACGCAGTGTTAGCATTAGCATTAGCAACACTGACAGATGCCAGACGCAAACTGACAATAAACATGAAGATTTCTTCTTCTTCAGTGTCAGTGAACACAACACGGGCAGACGCCTAGGCTGTGTTCAGAGGGTAACAGGATATTTAAGTGTCATAAAGAGCAGGGCTATGACTATGTCCTGATAAAGAGCAGGGCTATGACTATGTCCTGATAAAGAGCAGGGCTATGACTATGTTCTGATGAACAGCAGCACTACTATGTCGACATTGACACATACACCGAACACGCATGCACACACACATGCGCGAATGCGCACACACACACACACACACACACACACACACACACACACACACACACACACACACAGGGGGGACTGCCCATTATTCCAAAACCCCCAACAGTCCAAAAAACCCCACCCACTGTCCGTCTGATTGGGTAATACTTGTTGCATGGTTAGAAAAAAATGTGAGGGTCAGAGCCAATTAGAGGCAGCGTAGATCCTCATCAATGACCTTCTAGTGATGGTCAAACTGACTCCAGGTCTGATTAGAAGCACATGAAGAAGTGAGAGATTCACCTGAAGTGAACTTTAAACAGACACTTCATCGACCTTCAAGATGAAATTCGGAAGGTTTAAAATCTGATTTTGTCTTTGTGTTTAAAACATAAAATGTTCATGAGCGTAAACTCACTCTGAGACTATTTCCAGGAACATGTGGTTCTTGGAGAGCGAACAAGCTGATGGTAACGTCTATATGTGGTCTAAGTATATACACGTGTGTGTGTGTGTGTGTGTGTGTGTGTGTGTGTGTGTGTGTGTGTGTGTGTGTGTGTGTGTGTGTGTGTGCGCGCGTGTGTGTGTGTGTGTGTGGCAGGGGGTAGAAAAGGGGAAACTTACGGGAAGGAAGGACAAAGGAGAGGAGGAAGTGTGAGTGACGGGAAAGAGAGGCAGCTGGTACCGAAAGATGACGAAGGACGAAAGAACAGGACGAACCACAGCAAGACAGTTACCTCACACACACACACACACACACACACACACACACACACACACACACACACACACACACACACACACACACACACACACACACACACTGCGACATCCCACATCCTCAGTTTATCAGTGAGTTTCTTCTTCTTCTGTCGTCCTGCTGAACCTTGAGCTGCTTCACTGGAGTTCAGACTGAAATAAATTCAGTTTTCTTTCATTTTGATTGATTTTAACTGAAGGAGGAAATAATTTAAGGGCTCATTGTTGCATTTTGATGTCGTTTTTGTAAATATTCAGCTTTATTATGTTATTTGTAATTCGTCATTAGATCTAATGTGGGGACGTCCTCACGGGTGTGTGTGTGTGTGTGTGTGTGTGTGTGTGTGTGTGTGTGTGTGTGTGTGTGTGTGTGTGTGTCAGAATAAACTGCAGTGTGTGTGCTCATGTGATGAAGAACAGTGAGGCTCACTGATGGAGAGCAGGGAGCTGGAGGAAGATCGATCAGCTGTGACACACACACTGAACTGTTAGCGGTTAGCGGTTAGCATTCAGAGCTGTTTGAGTCTGATCTAATGACAGAAGTTAAATACAGAATATGAGCAGACTTTAGCTGCAGAGGCTCATGTCTCCTCCAGGTTGATGCCGTAAAAACACACCATCATTCCTCACGTCAAGTTTTAATTAAAGAGGTTTCTGGACCACAAAGCCCCTCAGGATCTGGAACCAGCTCCGTCGCTCTGTTGGTTCTGGCTGGAAATCATAATTGTCCAATGGCAGAAATCCCAGATCGACTGTTATCCTGAAGCTGATCTGCCTGAGAACTGATCTGAGATCTGATCTGAGATCAGTGAAAGCCTGTTAAAAGAGCACAGAGCCATTTACAAGCTCACACACACACACGCACACACACACACACACACACACACACACACACACACACACACACACACACACACACACACAGTGTGTGTGTGTGTGTGTGTGTGTGTGTGTGTGTTTGAGTGTGTGTTTGCAGGAACACGGTTGATTTATAATCAACGTATTAAATTAATTAAAATCCCATTTTCAAATTATATTAAATGTGTTAAAAACAGCAACATAATGACATCAGTTCAAAGTTCAGTGTCACAGCAGCACCAACAGATTTCTGATGATCCAGATCAAAGCGATCCGGATCAGAGCGATCAGGATCAGAGTGATCAGGATCAAAGCGATCAGGATCAGAGTGATCAGGATCAGAGTGATCAGGATCAAAGCGATCAGGATCAGAGTGATCAGGATCAAAGCGATCCGGATCAGAGCGATCAGGATCAGAGTGATCAGGATCAGAGTGATCAGGATCAAAGCGATCAGGATCAGAGCGATCAGGATCAGAGTGATCAGGATCAGAGTGATCAGGATCAAAGCGATCCGGATCAGAGCGATCAGGATCAGAGTGATCAGGATCAGAGTGATCAGGATCAAAGCGATCCGGATCAGAGCGATCAGGATCAGAGTGATCAGGATCAGAGTGATCAGGATCAAAGCGATCCGGATCAGAGCGATCAGGATCAGAGTGATCAGGATCAGAGTGATCAGGATCAAAGCGATCAGGATCAGAGCGATCAGGATCAGAGTGATCAGGATCAGAGTGATCAGGATCAAAGCGATCCGGATCAGAGCGATCAGGATCAGAGTGATCAGGATCAGAGTGATCAGGATCAAAGCGATCCGGATCAGAGCGATCAGGATCAGAGTGATCAGGATCAGAGTGATCAGGATCAAAGCGATCCGGATCAGAGCGATCAGGATCAGAGTGATCAGGATCAGAGTGATCAGGATCAAAGCGATCCGGATCAGAGCGATCAGGATCAGAGTGATCAGGATCAGAGTGATCAGGATCAGAGTGATCAGGATCAAAGCGATCCGGATCAGAGCGATCAGGATCAGAGTGATCAGGATCAGAGCGATCCAGAATTAACATGTCCTTCAGACATGAATGTGATATACCTGCTGATGTGGGCAGAGCACCTTGGTGACACCGGTGCTGATGGTGGTGACACCGGTGCTGATGATGGTGACACCGGTGCTGATGATGGTGACACCGGTGCTGATGATGGTGGCTCCATAAAACAGCGTTTTGGTGCAGCAGCAGCGTCCTGCAGCTGGGACTCTGTGTTTTACACATTCAAACAGAAACGCTGTGAGTCAGAGCACACAGAGTCCAACCTGCAGAGGATGTTGGTTCATCAGCAGAAAGAAGAAGAAGAAGAACGGTGTGTGATGGACGAGCGAAGCGTTCAGGGAAGGAAGCTCCGGTTTGTTCCTCTGATGTAATCTTAGGTTTTACATTTAGACTTTTGCCTGACGATCACATCCTGTTCACTTCACGACCGGCGCTTCACGCTGCTGTCACGGATCAGGAACAGACGACGTCACAAATCTGCACAGCTTTCATTAAACGTCAGATTATTTCTGTCATTAAAGTGATTTCAGGTGAATTTATGAGACTGAAGTCAGGTTTCCATTCATATTCAATGCAGATTTAACCACAGAAGAAGAGACACAGCGGGCGGAGCTGCAGTCAAAGGTCAAACGATGGAAACATGACGGAGATCAGACATTTCTGTGTCATGTGAGGAAGGTCACAGCCTCCTCCTCACCCTCCACACACATCTGATGTTTTCAGCTCTTCACTGAAGAGACGTTTGAGTCACATGATTCATGACATCATCGTGTCTGGCTTCATCCAAACAACAACTTTCACACCTCAGACTTCAGGAAACAGTTTGTTGCAGATCAGGATGTGATCTTCGTCCATCAGTCACCCAGAAACACACATGAGGAGTGTGAGGGCGTGTGTGCGTCACTTTCACACCAGCAGCCTGCAGGAGGTCAGAGCAGGTGATGATGTCATCACTGTCAGGTGTGACATCATCCCAATAAATCTCTGGATTCAAAGTACCAGCAATGACGAACCAGCAAATACACAGAGCCGATGGGTCGCTCAGGAGGCCTCTACAGCGAGCGGCCATGACAGCTGTCAGATGATAATCAACATCAACACCAGAATATCAAACCACAGACCGGGGAGGAGCAGGGAGGAGCAGGGAGGAGCAGGACGGGTGAGTCACAATGCAACGGCTGCTCCTCCTCACCCCTGTCCCCCGCTGAGGAGGCCTCCCGCACAAAGAGGAAGTGAAAAGGGCTGACGGAGAAAAGGAGGCTTCTCCTCATCTTCCTGTTTGTGTCGTTTAGGGAGAAACTCACAAAAGTCAGCAGTGACCAACACACACGCACCCACCACACACGCACACACACACGCACACACACACACGCACACACACAAACACACACACGCACACACGCACGCATACACACAGTCTGTATTCTGTTCATCTCTTTGACTTTTGCTCGATTGAACGTCTTCGTTGTTTTTCAGATTCCAGGTGAGTCACAGTGAGGAGGTCAAAGGTCACAGAAACAACCTGAGGTTCATGCTGCATTCAAGTCATGTGGGAGATGGACCCCTGTGTGTGAACTCCACAGGGGTCCACCTGCTGCTCAGGGCGACGCCCCTCCATCACAGGATCCACCTGCTGAGTCTGAGCGCCTCACGCTTCCACGGCTCTTCTTCCTCTGATTGTTTGTCAGGTGAACTGAACGTGAGACACAGGTAACGATCCAGTCAGCAGAAAATCTTGTATTTCCAGTTTTAGGACAAAGGGACAGACGAAAGACAAGAAAAGAGAAAACAATAAAAGGTCCGTTTGAGGAAACGCTCTAAAACTAAAATCTCTGAACCATCAGCGTTCGTTCAGCCTGCAGTCAGACTGAGGTCACAGAGAGGTCACATCTGCTGCCACTGTGTCGAAATCATCAATAACTCTGATCCTCAATCTGATCGACTTCAAGCAGACACACATAGAGTTCACAGGGCAGAAGGTGAACAGCAGCGTCTCTTCACCTGCTGTTTCCATGTGACTGCCACAAAGACAAGGCTCATATTATTAAAGAAAAGGCTGAGATTATTAAAGAAAAGGCTGAGATTATCAAAGAAAAGGCTGAGATTATTAAAGAAAAGGCTGAGATTATCAAAGAAGAGGCTCAGGTTACTAAAGAAAAGGCTCAGATTATTAAAGAAAAGGCTGAGATTATCAAAGAAAAGGCTGAGATTATTAAAGAAAAGGCTGAGATTATCAAAGAAGAGGCTCAGGTTACTAAAGAAAAGGCTCAGATTATTAAAGAAAAGGCTGAGATTATCAAAGAAAAGGCTCATATTATTAAAGAAAAGGCTCATATTATTAAAGAAAAGGCTGAGATTATCAAAGAAAAGGCTGAGATTATTAAAGAAAAGGCTGAGATTATTAAAGAAAAGGCTGAGATTATTAAAGAAAAGGCTGAGATTATCAAAGAAGAGGCTCAGGTTACTAAAGAAAAGGCTCAGATTATTAAAGAAAAAGCTGAGATTATCAAAGAAAAGGCTGAGATTATTAAAGAAAAGGCTGAGATTACAAAATTAAAGATTCATATTATTAAAAGTTCAGATTATTAATCTATCTATTTTCAAGGTCAGTGTTTTTTAGGGAGCTTCCTGTCAGGCTGCATTCAACAAGCACCTGCTGCCGCTAACGAAGCTGCTAATGAAGCTGCTTCATACAGTCATGTGATCATCAACTGGACAGTCAGCTGTTCAGAGATTAGAGTAAATCAAACTGAAACAGTCGACTTTAATCTCCAGTGCATGAATCTGGTGATCAATATATTGATCAGTCAGCAGTGAAGTCACATGAGCACTGATCTGAGGTCAGAGGTCACGCTCAGAGTTCAGAGAGGACGACCTCCATGTTTGTCTCATACCTGTACCTCAGAGTGACGAAGAGGACGATAACGTCTCTGCAGACAGTGACTCAGCTTTATTGATCAGCTGATTATTGAGTATCAGTAGGTTTCATTGAGCATGACGTCAGCAGTTTGAAGGTGCAATCTGTAAAACATGACTCTGCAAAAACATCAGAAAAGGCGAGTAGCTCCTCGTAAGTATCACAGGAAGACAAATACAAGACACAAGAGGTCACTGCTGATTGGCTGAAAATGATGGCGAATAAGACAGAGTGACTGTTGGAGCAGTCAAGTATCCAGTAAATAGACCGAGCCGATCGTCATATTCTGTAACAGAAGAGCATCTGTGAGACTTCATCAGGTGATTACAGTGATGTGCTGATCAATAATTATTGATAACACTGTGAAATGCCTCTTGATCCGCCGTCTCTCTTTGTCTCTGTCTCGCTGTGAAGACTCGTCTGTGGTCACATGTGGCTCATGTTGTCAGTTGGTGTTGCGTTCAGGCATCTCGGGCCTCTTCGCCGCCCCCAAACGCAGCAGAAATTTCATCCTCTTCTTCTTCTGCACATTCACACATCCCAGGCTGACCACCGTTACCGTGGTAACAGGCATTTGTCATCAGCACTTTTATAAGGAAGCTTTTGTTTAGTGTCAGATCAGAGCGGCGTGTGTGTGTGTGTGTATGTGTGTTTACATTCCTGTTTGAGTTTGATTTATGCAAACAGGAGAGCAGCCAAACATGATCCTCCCTCTGTTTGTCTTTGTCTCACACACACACGCCCACACACGCACACACACACACGCACACACACGCACACACACATGCACACACAGCGCTCAACGCTCAGCTCTGCTCATATCTGACTGATGAAAACATGAACGTACTGCGTCCACACTGATCTGAGATCAGCTTCAGCCAGCGCACAACACAACACACACACACACCTGGCAGGTATGATCGCACCTGGCCCACTGGCCATGTTCAGTTTTACTGGTGAAGAACCAGGATGAGACAGATGAATTCAATGAAAGGTCAGCAAAGACTGAGCTCAGGTGAGGAAGAGGCCTCTTTGAGAGCAGACAGACGGGGCGTCGACCAAACAGGTGAGGACACCTGAGAGCAACAGGAAACACAATGAATTAGGACGAGAAAAGACAGACGAGACAAAAACATACTGACAGAGAACAAGCTGCTGATATACTGAGAGCAGGTGAGTCCTGATTGGTGATTGAGCACAGGTGGGCTCAGGAGGCGGGTCCCAACCTGCTGGCCACGCCCTGCAGCACCACAGACATAGAAAGGAGAGACAGACAGGAGAGATGGACAGGAGAGAGACAGACAGGAGAGACGGACAAGAGAGATGGACAGGAGAGAGACAGACAGGAGAGACGGACAGGAGAGACAGACAGGAGAGACAGACAGGAGAGAAACAGACATGAGAGACAGACAGGAGAGACAGACAAGAGAGACGGACAAGAGAGACAGACAGGAGAGAGACAGACAGGAGAGACGGACAGGAGAGACAGACAGGAGAGAGACAGACAAGAGAGACGGACAGGAGAGACAGACAGGAGAGACGGACAAGAGAGACGGACAGGAGAGACAGACAGGAGAGACAGACAGGAGAGAGACAGACAGGAGAGACGGACAGGAGAGACGGACAGGAGAGAGACAGACAGGAGAGACAGACAGGAGAGACGGACGAGAGAGATGGACAGGAGAGACAGACAGGAGAGACGGACAGGAGAGGGAAAAGGCAGATCTCTACTGGCCAACAACAATCTGTGTGGGATCTGATTAAAAACAGGAGTCATGAGTGAGGAAGAGGAGCAGTCGCTCAGAGGACAGACGTGTCTCTCTCTGTGAGACCAGAGGACAGAGCTGCTCTGACTGAAGGGAAGCTGCACCTTCACCTTGTGCTGGAAACCAGTTACAGAAGAACGTGATGAAGACGAGGGTTCTGAGCAGCACTCAGAGACGTGGAGCTGCAGAAAGACGTCTGCTGACAGACAGGACGTCTTCTGACAGACGGACGCCTGCCAGACCCTCGACCTGGTCCAGAAGGTGTTTATGTCTCAGAGGTCAGCAGTCACACGTTCACCTGTTCGCACATTTTCAACGTGGGCATTATGTTGCGTTCACTGACGCTGAAGAAGAATAGTCTTCATTCAGGTTTGCTAATGCTAACGCTAATGCTAACGCTAATGCTAACGCTAATGCTAGAGGCAGCCCTCTGATAGGCAGAACCTGGAGCTCCAGTTAGCAGCGCTCTGCTGTTACACTGAGATCAGCAGCTGCGAGTGAATGATGTGAAAGAGTTGGACACGAAATGAGCTCCCTCTGACCGCTCTTCACCTCTGACTTCCACCTGGTCGTCCTGCCGGCAGCCGGCAGCAGAACGGCCTGATGGGAAAACCGGCGCCAACAGAGAAAAACCACGGAGTTCCACAGATGGTTAGTCAGCGAGGAGCCGGGACCTCATTCCCAAACACCCACGTGACCTCAGCAGATTCCCGTCCTCCCTCTGACGCTCAGGGTCAGCAAGATCAAACCTGATTGGTTGTGAGGCCTGCGATGACGGCAGCCATATTTGTGGTTTGTGGAGGAGAGACGTGATGAGAAACGAGGAGAATTAATAAAGAGCTGCTCGTCATTGGCCGACCGCTGCCGCTCTGTTTGTTTCTGCGCTGCTCTTTGTTCTCTGCTGGATCCGTCCAGCCTCGTCTCATCACTTCAGCTCGTCCAAAGCTTTTATAGCATCATTAAATAACGTCCATTTGTCTCCAAGGACGTCACAGTCACTTATTGTGGAACAATAAATGAAAACCACAAAGAATCTGACTGACATGGAGGCGTTTAATGAAACTCAGCCATTCATCAGCAGCAACATGAAAACATGTCAAACGTGACAGGATGAGAGACGCTGGACTGATGACAGGTTTCTTTATTCATCAATAAATCACCTATTGATCAGTTCAAACACCAGCCCGACGCAGTCAGCTTCCTCCAAACGCTCATCCAATGGCATTAAAGCGCGACAGCTCTGACATCATCAGGTCTGACTTTTAAGACTCATCTGATCCACAGTTGTGTTGCGTTTAGGTGCTTGTGGGAAACTTCTGGTCGTTTGAAGCTTTGAAGTGGAAATCAGAGTAAGTGAAAGCAGATCAAAGTGATGTTTTACACGGTGTGAATCAGCTGAGCCTCAACCAGCTGATGTTTTCTCCTCTCCATGAAAGACTCTGTGGATAAACACACGCAGATGTGTCAAACCATGTGTCTCATGTCTTCATTTGCACAGGAAGTGGACTTAAGAGTGACGCGTGGTCACGCTCTTCTGTGGATCAGGAAGCGCTGCAGGGGATCCTCCTGGTTTGTCCTGGTTCAGGTCTGGCTGGGGTCTTAACTCCAGTACATTTGTTTGGTTTCTGTCGGGACTTGAACATCCGTCTCCTGACTCAAAGTCCTCTTTCTCCTCCTTCTCCTCTTCCTCCATCGATAAACGTGAATATGAGTTTAACAACCTGTCGCACAGACGCTTCTTCTGGTCATGGCTTGCTGGTTTGGATGAATTTGGACTGACCTCAGATCAGTTTGAGACGGTGAACCTGAGTGACCCCCCGCCGTCGGTCCACGTGGAGTCCTTCGTCTCTCTTTCTGCTTCACTTTGGTCAAACCGTCCAGAGATGAAGGACGATGGCATCAGATGAGGATCAGATTCAGGTCCGTCTGTGGTTCCTCTGTCACTTCCTGTCACACTGACCTCGCTGCCCAGTCATGAGGTCCGTGTGTGTGTGTGTGTGTGTGTGTGTGTGTGTGTGTGTGTGTGTGTGTGTGTGTGTGTGTGTGTGTGTGTGTGTGTGTGTTCTATTGATATCATGCAGCTGTAAAGGTCAGACGGTCTGTCACGACTTCTTCTTCTTCTTCTTCTCACCAAACACACAGTTCAGTTATTTTCCAGCTCAGCAGTCGTTGGGTTCTGGACTCCTTCTCCGGCCTCAGCGGCTGTTTATTAACCCCCCCGACCTTTGACCGGGTCAGTGCACCTGCTGGGGTCAGAGGTCACCTGGTTAAGTGGATGCAGATCAGCCTCAGTCTGGTCTTCAGGTAGAAGTTTAAACCTCCGTCTGTGTTGTGCTGAATCCTAAAATCAAGTCTTCATGATGTTCCTCAGATCTCATTAAACAAATAACAACAACAAACAACATAAACATTAAACTGTAGATGATCAGACTCGATCAGTGTTCATAATGTTGTGATCACCCTGAAGGCATCGTGAGCAGGTTACACCTGCTGACCACCGAAGGCTTGTTGTTAAAAGCCCAAAGACGGGCCAGTGACCGATCTGTCCTCTGATCTGTCCTCTGATCTGTCCTCCCATCTGTCCTCCCATCTGTCCTCCCATCTGTCCTCTGGACTGATCTGTCCTCTCATCTGTCCTCTGGTCTGTCCTCCCATCTGTCCTCTGGTCTGTCCTCCCATCTGTCCTCTGATCTGTCCTCTCATCTGTCCTCTGGACTGATCTGTCCTCTCATCTGTCCTCTGGTCTGTCCTCCCATCTGTCCTCTGGTCTGTCCTCTCATCTGTCCTCTGGACTGATCTGTCCTCTCATCTGTCCTCTGGACTGATCTGTCCTCTGATCTGTCCTCCCATCTGTCCTCTCATCTGTCCACCGATCTGTCCTCTGGTCTGTCCTCCCATCTGTCCTCTGGTCTGTCCTCTCATCTGTCCTCTGGACTGATCTGTCCTCTCATCTGTCCTCTGGACTGATCTGTCCTCTGATCTGTCCTCCCATCTGTCCTCTCATCTGTCCACCGATCTGTCCTCTGATCTGTCCTCTGGTCTGTTCTCTGGACTGATCTGTCCTCTCACTGTCCTCTGGTTTGTCCTCTGATCCACCCTCTGATCTGTCCTCTCACTGTCCTCTGGTTTGTCCTCTGATCCGCCCTCTGATCTGTCCTCTGCTCTGTCCTCTGCTCTGTCCTCTGGTCTGGTCTGAAGGTTTCAGCGTCAGTATTCGATGATCTGGGATGAGCACGTCTCAGATGAAAGCGATCAATAGCGACGTCATCGATCGCCCTGAAGAGGAACACGTATGTGAGAAGGCTGCTCATTGGCTGCAGCTGAAGCGGCATCATCATCATCAGCTGGCGTTCTCTGGCCGTCAACTGGAGCAGCACGGTCACATGGTCTTTGCCAGACTGGATGTTGTGGTTTTTAAATTTCCCAGCTCTTTGCTGCTCGCTGGCGTCCGATGGCGTCACGAAGCTCCGCTGCAGTTTGGAGACCAACGCTTTGGTCCAGAGGACAGAAAACAAACGGGGGGTTTTTCCCGTCCTCCGCTCTCTGCGTTCAGCCAACAGCAACATCACATCAGCAGCTGCACGTTGGTGCTCGGAGGTGGAGATACGACATCTCATCAGCTCCCCCTGGACGCGACGTGATTTACTGCAGGTCAGAGGTCAACGAGCCTGTCTGAGGGTGAGAAGACGAACACAGAAAAACATGGCTGACGGAGGGCGTGAATCACAGATCGGCCTCAGTCTGGTGAAGGTCGGTTTAACGTAAAAAACACGGCAGAACAAACGTGGACGAAGCTTTTTATCCATTTAAACGTTCAGTTTTCATCTCACAGCTGTTTCCTCTCTTCGGATTAAAAATCAATTTGTTTTTCTAACTCTAATAATAATGAGATAATGAACTCAGATGTTTGTTTTAAGACGATGACGGACGTGTTTCCTCGTGAGTCACGTCCTCACTGAGGACCTTTTGTTTGGGCCTCGCCCTCACCTGTAGGCCGTGATCTGACACCAGGAAGTGATGTCATCCTCCCACTGCAGATACTACAACAAATACTCACATCTTGTTTTTAAGATGTAGTAATACAGTGTAAAAGTACAGCACCTGAACAAAAGTTCCACTCCACCCACTTCCTGTCAGCACATCTGCAGGTACACATCAGAGGGGGCGGGGCCATTCCTGCTCTTCACCTGAATCCCGTCACTACTGATGTGGGCGGATAAGTCCAAAGAGGTTTCACAGGTGTTCATTCAGGTGTTCACAGTCAGGATTGTTCAGGTGTTCATTCAGGTGTTCACAGTCAGGATTGTTCAGGTGTTCATTCAGGTGTTCACAGTCAGGATTGTTCAGGTGTTCATTCAGGTGTTCACAGTCAGGATTGTTCAGGTGTTCACAGTCAGGATTGTTCAGGTGTTCATTCAGGTGTTCACAGTCAGGATTGTTCAGGTGTTCATTCAGGTGTTCACAGTCAGGATTGTTCAGGTGTTCACAGTCAGGATTGTTCAGGTGTTCACAGTCAGGAGTTTGTGAATTTCCCCCAGGATCAATGAAGTTTCTGAACCAATAATAATCCATCATGCTTTATTTGTTGATTACATCAAATAAATGTAGTACAATAAAAACTTTATATGAAAAGCATGTACACACACACACACACACACACACACACACACACACACACACACACACACACACACACACACACACACACAGGTCAGTTCCCAGGGAAGCAGCAGCTTTAAAAACACACTGCCAGTAAGTGCAGTGAGGTCACACAAACATGAATCCACACTCTCACACCTACACACAAAAACACGCACACACCCTGCTGCCTTCTCATGAACTCATTATGTGTGTGTGTGTGTGCGTGCATGCGTGTAATTGGAAGCAGACGCTGAGCTCCCATTGGTCCGTGTCCTCTGACTGAAGCAGACTGGGCCTGTTCACAGAGAGGACGTCACTGAGTGAACACATGAGGACGAAGAGCATGAGGGAGACTCATCCATTCACCCCACACGCACACACACACACATCCATCAGACCAGAGGATGCTGCAGAGGCCAGGCATGACATGACACACGCACACACATACACACACGTGCATGCACACACACGCACACACATACGCACGCATGCGCGCACACACACAATCCTGTTCATGATCATACAGGTGAACTCTTTGATCTGACATGTCAGTGATTCTACAGTCTGATTGGTTTCCTCTTCCTCTCCTCCTCCTCCTCCTTCTTCTTCTTCCTCTCCTCCTCCTTCCTCTTTCTCTCACTCTTCTTCTCTTCCTCTTCTTCCTCTCCTCCTCCTTCCTCTCCTCCTCCCTCTTCTCCTCCTTCCTCCTCTCCTCCTTCCTCTTCTCCTCCCTCTTCTCCTCTCCTCCTCCCTCCTCTCCTCCTCCCTCTTCCTCTCCTCCTTCCTCCTCTTCTTCCTCCTCTCCTCCTCCCTCTCCTCCTTCCTCCTCTTCTTCCTCCTCTCCTCCTCCCTCTTCCCCTCCTCCTTCCTCTCCTCCTCCCTCCTCCTCTCCTCCTCCTTCCTCTCCTCCTCCTCCCTCTTCCTCCTCTCCTCCTCCCTCTTTCTCACCTCCTCTCCTCCCCCTTCCTCCTCTCCTCCCTCTTCTTCTCATCCTCCTTCTCCTCTCCTCCCCCTTCTCCTCCTTCCTCCTTCCTCTTCTTCTCCTCCTCCTCCCTCTTCCTCTCATCCTCCTCCCTCTTCCTCTCATCCTCCTCCCTCTTCCTCTCCTCCTCCCTCTTCCTCCTCTCTTCCCTCTTCTCCTCCTTCCTCCTCTCCTCCCTCTTCTTCTCCTCCTCCTCCCTCTTCCTCTCCTCCTCCCTCTTCCTCCTCTCTTCCCTCCTCTCCTCCTTCCTCCTCTCCTCCCTCTTCTTCTCCTCCTCCTCCCTCTTCCTCTCCTCCTCCTTCCTCTTCTCCTCCCTCTTCTCCTCCTTCCTCCTCTCATCCTCCTTCCTCTCCTCCTCTCCTCCTCCTCCTCCTTCCTCCTCTCCTCCCTCTTCTTCTCCTCCTCCTCCCTCTTCCTCTCCTCCTCCCTCTTCTCCTCCCTCTCCCTCCTCTCCTCCTCCTCCCTCTTCTCCTCCTTCCTCCTCTCCTCCCTCTTCTTCTCCTCCTCTCCTCCCTCTTCTTCTTCTCTTCCTCTTGCACAGAAAGTACAAACAGCCTGTGCGTTAGCTTCGCTCACATTATTTGGTTTGTTTTTTTTCTGCAGCAAACAGCAACAATCAGGCGGCGGGCATCTTTCCAGCTGAGAGCTGTTCTTGGCTCGGCCGCTCACGCCGCACCGTTCACAGTAACACACATGTCCCACGTTAACAGCAGCTTCACACACATATCTTGAAAACTAATCCTTTAAGGCTGCGTTTTCCCAGAAGCCTCCTGAAAATAATTCCTCCTCTGCTGCTCGGGAGGTGAACGGTGCCCAAAAATGCTTGAGGGAAACCTGGGAAAGTTGCTTTCTGGATTTCAGCCGCTGTCATCATCTGAGCTGAGACTGCAGCGCTGCACGGCAGACAGAGGAGGAGGAGGAGGAGGAGGAGGAAGGCTGAAAGTTTCACAGGTTGCACGATGTCACGAAGAGAACTTTTGGTCTGTGCACTTTTCTCACGTCGCTCTTTGACTCTCAGACTGCACTGCAGTGAGTGTGTATTCACGCTGACGCTGAGACGTCTGAGGACGCACTGCTGTAGGACGCGTGCAGAAGTGCCCTTGAGCGAGTCCACATCCTGCACGTCTTCACTGCTGGTTGCTGTTTACCTGCAGCCGCTCTGGGATCAGCTCAGGCCCTTCACTGCTGCGCTTTTCCCTGTTTTATGTTGAAAGAGTCTTCTTCCTGCGTCCTCTTTGGCTTTACTTCCTGTGTTTACCTGTCCCTCATCAGTCTTCGATGTCCTCTGTCTCTCAGTCTGTCTCATGTTTCCTTGTACCTTCTGTCTCCTGTCAGCCTTTTGCTTTCCTGCTATGTTTGACATAAGTCATGTGGACAGCGTCCTCGTCCCTGTCCATTTACGTGTCGCGTACTGCACTCAGGACGGCACTTTGTACAGCGTCCAAGCGTCCAATGATTTTTACTTTAATAATGATAATGGTGTCACTGGATCGTGAGTGTTGAAGCATTCATGTGTTCATCGCTTTCATGTTGCAGCTGGTGAAGCTGGAGCTCATTACAGTCTTCACCTCCTGCTGAGGGTTTGTTTCCCCCCCAGAGATCAATAAAGTTTATCTTCTTTTAATCTGTATCCACAAGAATTCCTCAGCACCACAACGTGGAAATACTTCAATACTTCAGGACAGTATCTGAGTCAATGTACTTTGTCACTGTCCACCTGTGGGTCTCACCTGTCTCACTTGTCTCACCTTGTCTTTGAACCGAGGCTTCAGTCCGTCATTTTGTCCTCTTTCAGACGTCCAGAAGCTCTTTGTCTTCATCTCACTTTCACTTTCAGTTTCA
>NC_092056.1:725448-732948 GCF_039877785.1 Chaetodon trifascialis
AAATACAATGAGGATGACACGTGACCTCGTGAACACGTGACCTCGTGAACACATGACCTCGTGAACACGTGACCTCGTGAACACATGACCTCGTGAACACATGACCTCGTGAACACATGAACACATCACACTAAAGCTTGTCTTTATGTTCATGTTCAACCTGCAGGTAAAAACCTGAGCAGAGACGAATAAAAGTTCATTTATCAAACTTTTCTTTTCAGTGAGGAGCTGAAAGCATCAGATCTGTGTGGAGGATGAGGAGGAGGCTGGGACCTTCCTCACGTCAACACGAATGTCTGATCTCCATTGTGTCTCTTCTTCTTTGGTGGTTTAATGGCAGCGACTGCAGCAGTGGAAAGAAATGTGAATAATTTTAACAACTGATTTTCTCAAAATTCGGCTAAAATATGAATCACGTTTGGATGAAACTAGCTGCTGTCAGTAAAAATGGAGACTAAATAAAAATGTGCTGATGAAGAGAAAGAACACATCTGTCCTTCAAATGAAAAAAGACTCATTAAAGTATTTTCTTAAATGCAGAATGAACAAAATCCACCATCTGTGCTTCTTCATCCTCCTCTAAAAATACAAACGCACCAGAAGCAGAACTGAGACTGAGACCTCAACTGAAACCAAACCGGAGCTGAAGGAAAAGAAAGGCCACGATTTCGCTCCTCTAACTTCTCCAGGTTCTCCTCGACGCTTTTATTTTGTAAAACGAGATTACTGGATTGAAGACAGACAGAAAGACAGAGTAAGATTCTTGCGGAGGACACAGGAAATGACAAGCTGGGACACTGAGCAGCATGCAAAGGAGCGCCGTGCTGCAGTCAGACAGACTCGACGTTCAGCTCACATCGGTCTTCAGAGAACGAAGCTGCTGAAATGTTAAACCGTCGGCGCTCTAATCCCTCAGATCCCTCACTGGAGCACCAGGATCACCATTAGCACGCTCATATGTCTTCCAGTGGAAGATAGTCCTGTTGGCTTCGTGGCTGACAGCCGCTATCGCCACAATTTATGTGACGGCGTTATCGTTAACCTTCCCTTCCCAGGCACCAGCACTGCTGCTCGGACAAGTCGGCGGTTCAGAGGCCACGATAACAGATTCTGCAGAAATGAAGCAACGCGCATTAAACGCGCGTCCTTATCTGAGCCGTAAATCCAGTGGAGACACCGAGGTGTAGAAGTGAGTCTGAGCTGGAAGCTGCAGGAACAAATGTCCAACGTCAGCGCGTCCAAAATAAATCTCCTCATTTGACCCGGAGCCGTCTGCCAGCTCCTCTCATTAAGTCCTAATATGTGTGTTTCACTGTCAGAGTCAGGTGGGACCGTTCAAACCCGCTTCACCCAATCAAAGGCGTTAGCGTCGCGCTGGAGTCGCAGAGGACGCATTAGCCAGACGTGGACCTTTAAGACATTCAGGGACAGTATTACAGCGTCCACTGACATTAGACGTTCTCCAGCTCCGTCCAACCCGACAGGACAGCCGTCCTGAAACAGTTCCTGAACATCTTCACCCAAAAGCTGTGTGTGGACGAGGCCGTGGTGTCTGTCCCGTCCACAGCAGAGTCTGCAGACACAAAGGTCGCCATCAGCAGCTCCCAGACACGGTCAAACAAATCATTTTCAGATGATTTCACTTGTGTTTGGCTTGATTTTTTTATTCTTTCTTGATTCTGCTGTCGTCTCATCGGCTGATTCCTTCAAACTGTTAGATTAAAGTGTGAGTGTGTTCTGGAGAGCAGCAGTGAATCAGCACAAAAACTAAACTCGAGAAGCAAGAAGTGGTTTCCCTGACTTCCTTTTTCAGGTTTACCAACAGAGGACGAGACGAGAGAGTGAGACACATGACGGACAGAAGAGCAGAAAACACAAAAACAAGCCCCGCACAGCTGAGGCGCTGAATCCTCTTACGGGCCATGTGCCGACTCGTCAGCAGCGTCTGCACAACAGCACACACGCAGTCAGCTCGGTTATATAAGAGTTCATATACTGTAAGCTGCAGCGCCGCTAGCACAGCGGCAGCCTGCGATCCGGAAAGAGCTTAAAAAAGCTCCAGTCAGCATGAGAAGCAGTGAAAACAATGGTCCACGTCACCGAACTGAAGGTCACAGCACACAAAAAAACACCTGACGTCTCCCCCAGCCTGTGGTTCGCTCAGCGTCCGTCTCCCTGGTGGGGACGTTAAACGTGTCCCTCTGCAGAGCTTACAGTGTGACCTCTGAGTGACCGACGGACGAGGGAGAGGAGAGGAAGAAGGGATGTTAGCGAACGGGTGGCTGAGGCCCAGGAGGTGGAGCGAGTCATCCACTCATCACAGGGTTGGCGGTTCGATTCCCAGCTCCTCTGTTCACATCTGTTCATCAGATCTCCAACGACATGATGATGTCCTGCTGCGACTCTGACGTGCATGAGCTTTATTTAATGCCAGTGTGTGTGTGTGTGTGTGTGTGTGTGTGTGTGTGTGTGTGTGTGTGTGTCTCATGTGTCACGCTTTTGGTCGGATGGGACGTACCAGGATCTGGTCTTACCAGTGCCTTCCTTAAACCTCCCAGTTCAGCCTGCAGGCCTTCACTTCCTCTGCTGTCAGACGAGCACTTGAAGGCATCGCCTGCAGGAAAGCAGCTGGAGGACGAAGCAGACCTGTAGTCTTCAGGTCTGGACAGCTGCACCTGTGGAGTCGCTGCATGAGGGTGGTGACAGAAATGATGCTCAGCCAACGATCCTGCTGGTTCAGTAAGGACCAGAGGACATCTTTGTTTGGTGTCCATACAGGCAGAGGGACATCAGCTGCAGGCGCTGGACAAACCGAACCCGGTTTCTTCAGTTTCAGATGAGGTCAGGGTCATCGTGGACCTGATCATGGAGTCCAGGTGCAGGTCTGGGTGGTGGGCTTTGAAGCAGACCCTTCAGTTGTCCCTTCCAGCTGCCGTCCTCGATGACTTCCAGGTGCTTGACGATGGTTCTGCTTCGAGGACATCCATGATCTGACCAGACATCCCGGGGAGCAGTCACGCCTCCACAGTGGGTCACCACGAGGAGGCTTTGCTAAAGCTCGCTCCTGCTCTGATTTCCTTCCAGTGTCTCCTGCTGTGTCCTCTCCTGATGAGGTCAAACATGTCGTCCTTGTGCTGCTACGACGGTCACGTGACCTTCAGACGTCTCTTCTTTGACTCGCTTCATTTGTTAGATTCCTTCGCTGCAATATGAGGAAGTGCTTGGCGTCGTCTGACCTTTAGTGTTGGTGGATGATCTGACTGAGGGCGGGGCTGACCTATGACAGGCAGCCGTGGAGCTGCTGTGAAAGCTGTGGGCATTTGTTTGAAGTGGGACGACTGTTGTGGAAACCGGTCGGCCCACTCGCCTCGCTGACCTTTGACCTTTGATGACAGGCCACAGGCTGTTTTTGTGGAACTGCTGAACATGATGAGACTTTGAAAGAGCTAAATAAATGAGTTCTGTTCTTTATTCCAGTCTTTTGTTTGTGTCGTTGTTCCCTCTTTCTTCAGTTTTGTTTCCTCATGCGTGCCCTGATGATCCTTTATTTAGCTCTTCTTCATTTCTGCCTCCATCCACAAACCAAGGCTCACAAGTCGACGGTGCTTTGTTTCAAAGAGCCAGCTGAGCTGAAAATACTCATATGATGATGTCCCACTGACGGAGGACACCAGGGCCTTACTGTGCAGGTGGTCTGGGTCCAGCAGCAGCATCACGTCAGAGTGCAGGACAGTCAGACGGAGACATCACCTGAATGTCTGACCTCGCTGAAGACGTGATTATTGTCTGTCCTCAGTGTGATGAAGAGCAGTTCATGATGCTCCTTCATCCCTAAAACAAGAAGAAATATCAGTTTCTCTTCAGACAAACTGAGCAAGCGACATGACTTCAGTCTGACAGCTGAATCAATCCACAGGACACAGAAAGTGAAATTCAACAAGCAGAGCTCCTCACCTGTCCGACCTGCTCACCTGTCTGAGTCTGAACTATCTATAAAACCACCACGATCACAGCAGGACATGAGTCAAACTTTACTGTCAAACGCTTTAACTTCAGGTCAGAGCTACAGGCCAAGTAGCTAGCTAAGCAGCTAGCAACGTCAGCTAACAACATCAGCTAGCAACATCAGCTAGCATCGCTAACGTCATGTAGCGTAGCCATTAGCCTCTGAACTGACTCCAGCGTAGTTCATAAACGCGTCGTTTCATCCAATAAACAACGTTTCCTCTGAACATAATCAGCATAATCAGCAGACAGAGTCTGTTTCCAGTGAATTCATCCGTGTTTTCATGTGTTCACAAACGATTTGAGCTCAGGTGAATGAAATAATGTGCAGGTCGTGATGATTCACTGATGTGACGCTCAAACAGGGTGGTCCTTAAACACCTCCTCTGTCTTCATGCTCTGTCCTTCCAGCTGGTTTGTGTTGTGATGCTGAGCAATAAACACACACACACACACACACACACACACACACACACACACACACACACACACACACACACACACACACACACACACACACAGTGGGTTCATCGGCCTGCAGTTTAACAGAGTTTATTGGACAGCAGAATGAGTGTGTCAGGTCTCAGTGGCTCACACAGGAAACCCTTTGTCCCGTGTTTGTTGACTTCCTGTTGTGTCTCGGCGGCAGACTGTCAGTCTCTGCTGCTCGAGGTCATCGGCCCGGTTTGAACCTGCGGTTTGAAGACAAACAGGAAAACAAAGGGAGTCGTGTTACCGATGACAGGGATCTTTCCTCTTCTTCTCCTTCGCTGTCTTTCCTGTGCTTCACCTCTTCTTTTCCATCATGTCCTCCTGCTGTCCTCCACTGTCTCCTTCTTTCTTTCTCTGCATCCATCTCTCTTTTTATTTCCTCATTTCCTTCCCTCTGTCCCCTTTCCTTCAGTATCTCCTCCTTCCTTCTTTGCCTCCATATATTTCTTTCCTTTTCATTTCTTATGTCCTCTTCTCCTTCACTACCATTTTTTTCCTTTCCTTCGTCTCCTTTCCTTCTTTACTTCCCTTCCCTGTCTTTCCTATATTCTTCTTTCCACCTTCATCTCCTTCTTTCCTTTCCTTCCTTCCTCTTTCCTCGCCTGCCTCAAAACCGGTCACTTCAGCCTCTGTCATCGACCGCTGAGTGTAATAAAGTTTAAAGACGGCGTCGTCAGAGTTTTATTGCTGACTCGTGGTTTCATCCGTCCGGTTCAGCCTGAGGTGAACGATCAGCTTTTATTTTCACAGGTGACCTTCAGTTTGTTTATCTTACCTGATGCGAAACGCGTCCAACTGGGAGGACGGCTGCAGCGTGGAGTCTGTCTTCCTTTGAATCAGTGGACTTGAACTTCAATTTCACTCAAATTAAAGTACAAATACCATCGAGCTGTGGCAGAACTACAGAGGCTGAATGTCTCCTCGTCTTCCCCTTTACCCTGAATGTCTCCTCGTCTTCCCCTTTACCCTGAATGTCTCCTCGTCTTCCCCTTTACCCTGAATGTCTCCTCGTCCTGAGTATGAGCTGAACTCCAAACACTCAAACTGCAGCTGTGAGGACGAGGACGTTGTGCTTTAGCTTCAGTCTGTCGGCATCGCATCATGGATGTAGCCATCAACAACATATTAAAGACCCTTTTACAAAGTGTGTCCCACTGAGACCTCAGCTGGACGTCTCTGCTGGGTTTAAGCATTAGCTTCTGTTTTCCTCTGAGGACTCAAAGACTCGATGTTTCAGAGAAGACTGAGTGTCGATGGTGAATCTTTACAGTTTTCACTGTAAACTGTCCAGATGTCCAGCTGAGGACAGACAGGTTGACGGGCGTAGGACCCATGGAGGGCATCGTGCCAGTTCTACGCAGATGTGTTTGCTGTCTGTCTACGTCTGTTTTGTCCATGATGGAGACACAGTGGTGTGAACAGTTAAAGGCTGCAGGTCGTCAGTTTTCACTTTTCTGTCCTCAAACTGAGAGACGCTGATTCATCTGCGCTCTGCACATCTGACCTTTCTGCCTGTGATGCTGATCCACAGCGGCCTTTAACGGAGGGACGGTGTCGAGGTGCCTGACGCCGCCGTGGCCCAGGGGCACGCGGTCAGCGAGCCTCGTCATGATACTCGGCGTTCGGGCTGTGTGGGCGCTCCATTCCTCAGCAGATTTACTCGCCCTTCGCTCTGCACATTCTCCCGAACGAAGCCTCTAACAGCAGCCCTGATCTCCGATAAGCTCCTCCACCGTCTTAATCTGCAGTAAAAGTGAGGGAAACGAGCATGTGATCGCAGGGGCTGATGGGAGAGCCACAGTGGCGTGTTTGTCGAGGCGACGTTTTCACGGCTCCGGTCTCAGCGTATGACTGCTGGAGTCAGCTGAAAGGTAACACGCTGTTAGTGATTTCTGAGGAAAATCGACCTTAACCTTCAGCGAGGGGCCGATGTCACACAGGGGTCAACTGGTTTGGGATCTGTGAGTGTAAGCTGATTGGACCTCACGCTAGCCGGCTAATACGAGCGGATAACGAGCACCATGAAGGCGAACGGTGTGAGATAAGTCATGAAGAAGTAATCTACCGACTTTACCTCGACCTGCTTTCCCACCAAATCTGATTTAAGTCACAAAGTGCAGTGAAAACAGGGGTCAAACAGAGGTTAACTGGAGGTCATCCAGGGGTCAACACGTAGCTGTGGTCTGCGGTGGACGTCCAGGACGTCCACACAGCTGCGTCCAGACGTCCGGCCTCATCAGACCTGACTGGGTTCATCATGTCCTACAGCCGGGACGTCAGTGAAGTCCTCTCGCTCTGTGTCCAGTTGACATATATTCTATTTCTAGATTGATTGATTTATGGTGACAGTTAAGCATTAAATCCCAAAGCTCTTTCTTTATTCACTTCTTCAATACATTTATTATTATTTATCCCATCCATCCATCTTCTATACCCCGACTATCCCTTTGGGGGGGGGGGGGGGCTGGAGCTTATCCCTGCTGTCAACGGGTGAGAGGCGGGGTACACCCTGAGCCGGTCGCCAGCCGACTGCAGGTAGAGACACACAACCATTTTAAGTCACCAATTAACCTATTGAGCATGTTTTTGGTCTGTGGGAGGAACCCACGCATGCACGGGAAGAACATGCAAACTTCACACAGAGAGGCCCGACCCGGGGATCGAACCGGCAGTCTTCATGCTGTGAGGCACGCGCACTACCTGCTTGTGCCACCGTGCCTATTATTTATCCCTTCACGTTAAATAATGATCTCATTATTCACGTATTTAGTTTCCTTCCATACAAACTGATTTTGATTTGATCTTTCCATTTTAAACGCTCGTATCACTGAAACCTTTCTGAGAAATGTCTTGTGATCAGCTCTGGACAGATATTGACGGCGTCCTGCCTGTCCTGTCCTCTATCGATCCCAGCAGAGAAACAACCTCCAGAAGTCTCCACCTCTTTTTATTGCAGCTGAAAATCAGAGCGTGAGGACAGCAGCCGAGGGAGCTTCAGGTCCT
>NC_092056.1:737948-787948 GCF_039877785.1 Chaetodon trifascialis
GGACACGAGCGGCGGCAGCAGAAGAAGAAGCAGAACGACTCACATCCTTCACTTCAGCTGAGGCTGTCGGTGAAGGTCTTTTCAGGTGAAGGAAAAGTAAACACGTATCAACAGTTACTAACGTGAATCACTGAGCGTTAGACTGCTGCAAACACACCCAAAGAAAACAGGAAATAAAAGATAAATTCTTCTCCTGATGGAGGTCAACATCTTATGACCGCCGTCTTCATCAGGAGCCAGAAATCAGCTGCTGACAATAATAATAATAATAATAATAATAATAATAATAATAATAATAATGGGCAGCACGGTGGAGCAGCAGGTAGTGTGCGTGCCTCACAGCAAGAAGGTTGCCGGTTCGATCCCCGGGTCGGACGGGCCTTTCTGTGTGGAGTTTGCATGTTCTTCCCGTGCATGCGTGGCTTCTCTCCGGCTTCCTCCCACAGACCAGAAACATGCTCATTAGGTTAATTGGTGACTCTAAACTGCCCCTAGGTGAGTGTGAGTGTGACTGGTTGTCTGTCTGTATATGTCTGGCAACCAGCTCAGGGTGTCCCCCTCCTCTCGCCCAATGACAGCTGGGATAGGCTCCAGCCCCCCCCCGCAACCCTGCTAGAAGAAGAAGAAACATACTTTATAATCACACACATTAATTACATAGACAAACATTCACACGCCATGCTTCGTGAAATTATTTCTCCACTTTTGACCCATCTTTTGTCTGTCCTTCCTCTGCGGCAGACCAGGAGCCGTGTGCCGCCATCCGACCAGCGCCTGGGGACCCAGTTCTCTTTCGTCACCATTGGTCAGGTGGTGATAGCCCAGGTGAGCACAGGGAGAACATGCAAACTCCACACAGAAAGGCCCTTTTCCTCGAGCAGCGGGCACCGAAGGCATGGAGGACACGCCCCAACTGGGACCTTCTAGTTGTGAGGCGACAGCGTTACCACCGTGCCACCGTGCCACCAAGCAGCTCCTGTCTCCTTGTAGCAGCTCCTGTTAGCGGCTCCTGTTAGCAGCGTGTGTGTGTGTGTGTGTGTGTGTTTACACATTTTTAATGGACATCAGAGATAATTACGTCCTCTGGGAGTGTAAGTCACACCGATCTGAAGACACGTCTTTCAAGCGTGCTGATTTGACTGACTTCTGACCGAGGAGACGTTGGGCCTTGTGTGTTTTAAAGTGTCTCATCATCGTCCACACGCTGTGTGTCTCAGCTGCTGATAACTGAGCCAGACAACAGGAACTAACTTCCTCATACCTCGTCCTTTTGTCTCAGACTGTCAACTGTCAACAACTCATGAATCAAACGTCAAAGTTTACACTGTTAAGAGCAGCGGTGGACGGTGAATAAGTACATTTACTCAAGTACTGTCAGTACAGGGGGACATTTTACTGTATTGAGTACTTTTACTTTTCATACATTAATTACATTTTCCTGGTGATTGTGCTTAAGTAATCTGAGTACTTCCTCCACCTCCTCGGTTCAGTAGGAGGTGGAGTTTCATTTTCTATTTTCTATTTTGTTCCCTTCTGTCTCCTTTTATGTATTCCTCATTCTGTTGCTGCTGCCTGTAACTCCTTAATTTGTCCTTCGGGGGATTAAAAAGGTCTTATCTTATCTTATCTTATCTTATCTTAGTGATAACACATCCTTCTGTCGGGGACTTGAAGCCTTTTGTTGGTGTCTGGTTTTGTGGATTTCCCTGCTCTCAGATCAGTTCATAGATCACCTGCAGGTGACTCCACCTGAACAGACGACTTAAAAACTCTGGCACGGTGTCGTTGGCTGAACGAGGACAGGTATTCTGGAGGTGTGTGACCTGGCGGCAGCTGACGCCTCATGTTCAGTGTGAAATGTGAAATTTGCAGAGTAACCAGTGAGTCCAGCTGTCACCTGATGAAGGTGGAGGAACGCAGCGAGAGGCTGAACGTTTCCCTCCAAACTGAACCTGTGAAGTGCGCGCAGAGGGCGACACCTGGTGGTCACAAGCAGAAGAGGCGTGAGTAACTTCAGCTGACGGATGTTTCCAAGATGAGTTTGTTTCCCCTCAAGCTGCAAACCTCAATCTTATGTGACTTCATTCATGTGTTTGTTTAGGATGGTGACATGATTTATGATCAAAGGTTATTGATCTGAGCTCAGTCCTCGTGTGTCTGTCTCCTTCTTGTCACCTCTTCATCATCTAACGTTCAGATTTAACATCACATGGCCTAATATTTACACTTTCAATGGTTTTATATGTTTACTTCTGATTTTTTTTGCTTCATGGTGTTTTTGAAACACCTGCAGGGGATGATCCGTCCAGCCAAACACCAGGTACCCTCCAGCTCTTCCTGCTGTCTTCATGGTTCAAGTCCACAGTTTCCACAAGGGGCTTTTCAAACTGTGCAGCATACGACACCCACGTCTGCTACAAGACCCCCAATAAAAACCTTTAACAGGCAGACCAAGAAACCTCTGGAGGAGCGACTGAGGACGGACCCCCTCCCAGGACGGACAGATTAAACAGAGTAAAACAGAGTAAATATGATTTTACAGAATAGAATAAATCACAGTTTACTGTAACGACAAAGCACAGATACAAGTAGGACGTAAGTGAGGAGTGTGGATCCAGGAGGAGGTGGACGCTGAGCCACATGTCCTCCTCTCAACCACCAGGATGGAGGACAGACCACAGAACAGCGCTGTGTCCCATCCACCTTCTGGTTCTTTCCCAGCTCGGCCTGGGCCGTCCCCTGGCTCTAAACCGGCTCCTTCCTGTCTCTGACCAGGAAACTACACATTACGCCACCGCTGTGACCCCGCTCCGCTCTCGCCCCGTCCAGCTCAGCCCAGGTTCAGTTAGTTTAAACCCCCTGAAGTTCAGCAGCTCGCTCGTGTTACAAAGAGCAGGGAGGCTCCGTGTTTTCCGTGCAGTCGAGGGGGTCTCAGATTTGGATCTGAACGCGGCCTCGGCTTTCTGCTGAGCCAGGCATTTGGTTTTTGTCGAGCAGCGTAAGTTTTTATAGATCGCTGAGGGGGTTCTGACTGATTTCAGGCTCAAAGAAAACAAATGACAAACTGTTGTGTGCTTTGGACGGACACTCGATAGTCGACACCTCCTCCTCCTCTGAGGCTGCACAGCATTACAGCTCCTCACTGATCCGTCTGTCCGTCTGTCTGTCCATCTGTGTCTCTCTGTCTGTCTGTCCGTCTGTCTGTCCATCTGTGTCTCTCTGTCTGTCTGTCCATCTGTGTCTCTCTGTCTGTCTGTCCGTCTGTCTGTCCATCTGTGTCTCTCTCTGTCTGTCCGTCTGTGTCTCTCTGTCTGTCTGTCGGTCTGTCTGTCTGTGTCTCTGTCTGTCTGTCTGTCTGTCTGTCTGTCTGTCTGTCTGTCTGTCCATCTGTGTCTCTCTCTGTCTGTCCGTCTGTGTCTCTCTGTCTGTCTGTCGGTCTGTCTGTCTGTGTCTCTGTCTGTCTGCCTGCCTGTCTGTCTGTCTGTCTGTCTGTCTGTCTGTCTGTCTGTCTGTCTGTCTGTCCATCTGTGTCTCTCTGTCTGTCCATCTGTCTGTCCGTCTGTGTCTCTCTCTGTCTGTCTGTCCGTCCGTCCGTCTGTCTTTCTGTCTGTCTCTCTATTTGTCTGTCCCTCTCTCTTTCTCTGTCTGTCCATCTGTCTGTCTGTCTGTCCGTCTGTCTGTCTGTCTGTCTGTCTGTCTGTCTGTCTGTCTGTCCCTCTGTGTCTCTGTGTCTCTGTCTGTCTGTTATTGCGCAGGAACAGTGTTGATGTCAAAAAGCTGATTTTTAGTGTCCACTCGAGTCTGATTCCTGTTTTTATGTTGTTCTTTATTTTATTTTATTTTATTTTATTTTATTTTATTTTATTTTATTTTATTTTTCATGAATATTCTTCTGTCAGCCGGCTGAAGGACGGTTGATGTCCAGGGTGCGACGGTTCCTGCTTGTTTCCAGACTCCAGATGTGTAGAAATCCTGAAGCAGCCTTTCTGTCCTGTTTGGTGTGAATCCAAAATGAGCTTTAAATGAGCTGCCGTGAGCTAAGAAATTTATCAAATTTCACTTGTTTGTTTGTTTTTCTTTTTGTCCCAAAGCACAATAATCAAAATGTGATTGTTGACACCAGACAAAGCTGGATGAAGTGCTGTGACTTTCTTTATAACAAAAGTTTTACGTGTCAGCAATTCCTGCGCTGTTTATGTCTGCTCATGATCTCTTCGCCTTCGGCCGTGAAGTTTGTTCTTCAGCGCTTACCGTAGTTGTAGTAAAAACATGGCGTCCGACAGTGAGAGCGACGAGGATTTCGTGACTTACGGAACACCTTTGGAGCCTCTGGAAGAAGGTAGAGTTAATTCTAAACAGTTTAATATCTGTCTGTTTGCTCTTTGACACTTCGCAGCTGCTGCATTTGTGAAGAAACGAGCCTCGACGTCTCCAGCGGGAACTTTAGAATGCTAAGCTAACGGAGCAGCTAGCTAACAACAAGCTCTGGGTCAATGTAGCCCACTGGTGTCTAGGCCAGACTGCATTCAAATATTTGTCTATTTTATGTGGTCGCCCTCAATGGCTGAAATAACACGCAGGTGAGTTGTCAGTCAGGATCATATTTGAGTCGCCATCGTCCACTCGTGTATTCGGCCCACGAGTGATTCTCAAACCGGCTAATACTTTCATTTAAACCTAAAATTATTTTTCAGTTAGCTTGTTAACCGTCAGCTCGTAGCCTATAAGATTATAGACGAACACTGAGACAGGATCAAGTGTAAACCTGTAAGAGAACAGGCGTTTCTGTTGAGGTGGATGCAGGTTAGTCACGTGTGTGAATTGAAGGGTGGTGTTCAGATACTCGTATCAGCATTTATCCACAGTACCGTAACTTCAGCCGGTAAACGAGGGAACAAAATATGCGAGATTTTTGCATTGAGTTTGGTTCTTCTCGAGGAAATCCTTCATTCTCCATCGTTCACCATTTCATTTAAACACTGCTCATCATTAAACAGTTTTGTTGTCTCGAGGTCTGTGGAAAAGAAGAGTACATTTACACAAGCAATACTTCGAGATACTTTTACTTTACTGTACTTCATTTTGTGACACGTTACACGTTTCCTGTACCTCAGACAGAAATGTTATATGTTTAATTCCACTGCCGTCTTTGAAACTGTGATGCGTTCAAATGCTGCTTGCTGGTAAACTTCTGGAAGGGACGGTTCGTGTATTAAATACTTTGAGTTTGATGCTGACCATGTTTTGCTCCAGATATTTCTACAGCGTACTTTGGCTCATGTGAATGATCAAACGCAGGACATTCACTTGCTTATTTTGAAGTTTACATCATTTATATTTCCTGGAGTAAAGGATGTGAGTACACGTGACGTACTGTGTGAATAAAAGCTGTGTTGTGTTTAGACGAGCCGTTGAAGAAGCCCGTCCCGCTCCACGAGCAGACGGTGAAGGACGAGAGAGGACGGTATCAGAGGTTCCACGGGGCGTTCACTGGAGGCTTTTCAGCCGGATATTTCAACACCGTCGGTAGTAAAGAAGGTCAGTCACCTGTTCACCTGCTCTGACTGAAGGGATGCTCATTACGTTCCCCTTCATCAGACGAGGGTCAAAGGTCATGTCCTGTTCCAGTCTGTGGAGCTGAAAGCATATTTATTTCCACATGTGAGACATCAGCTTCTTGTCCTCCGATTGTTGACGTGATGCTGTCGTGTCTTCAGGCTGGGCCCCGTCAACCTACGTGTCGTCACGGCAACAGAAAGCTGACAGACATCATGCCAGACCAGAAGACTTCATGGACGAGGAGGTAGAGAAGTGTTTCCACTCAGCACCAGGACTCTTTTCTCTCAGCGTGTCTTACTTTGGCGTTCAGTGAAGCAGAGTTTAAGCCAGGGGTGGGCAAACTGTTCCACAAAGGGCCGCTGTGGCTGCAGGGTTTCTTTCCAACCAATCAAGAGCTCACAGTTTGACCAATCAGCTGTGTGAAGAGTGAGATCAGTTGATTGAATGAGTCAAGTCTGGTGTGCTGCTGCTTGGTTGGAAAGAAGACCTGCAGCCACAGCGGCCCTTTGTTTGCCCACCCCTGGTTTAAGCCATTTTTCCAGCAGAGACGACAGCTGCTCGTTCATCCAGCAGCCATCTTTGTTTGTCTGAGGCCTGTGATGGAGAGACCGTAAACATGCTAACGTTGGTCTTCACTGAGCAGCAGAGGGACGATTAACGAGAACGCTGCGCTTCCTCGTCCGTAATCACTGATTTGATTCAGAGTGCTGATGCTGACACGTCTTTACTGGACCTGAGTGTTGTTGTTGTTGTTGTTGTTGTTGTTGTGGTGTGTCAGGACTTTGGCGAGCACGGCATCGCTCCCAGCCAGATCACCACCAGCCGGGAGTTCTCGTCCGGTCGCAGAGACGAGGCCAGAGAGAAGGCGAGAGCCGTCAGCGCTCAGGCCGCCCTGATCCCCGGAGACACTCTGCTGGAAGAGCTCATCGCACCTGCCAGGTGAGCGCCGCGCCCATCGGCAGCGGCCGTTACATGATACAGGTGCAGTGCAGTGTGTGTCCCCTCCTGTGTGAGCGTCCTCTGAGGTGCGTTGGTTTTGTCCGTCAGGCTGTCCATCGGGGTGGAGCTGCTGAGGCGGATGGGCTGGAAGGAGGGCCAGGGCGTGGGTCCTCGAGTGAAGAGGAAGGCTCACCGACAGCAGAGCGGTACCAGTTTGTCTTTAGTCTCATTGACTGTCCACAGAAACGTCTCATCGCATCACTGAAATCCAACAAAGGAAGAGTCGGAGTCTGTCTCCAGCCTTCTGATTGGACCCTTTGGTGATTCAGTGATCTTAAATTAACGAGCCTGAAAAGGTTTTATCTGCTTTCGGCTTTCATTATCAAATAAATCTGAAGCTTGTTGACGATGAAGAGTCTGTCCTCTGTATGATTCATTATCTTTGTCTCATCCTGTGTCTTCAGTGACGTCTGTCTCCTCTTTTATTCTCATCATTCTCCCGACAGATGGAGGCAACAGAGTGTACGGCTGTGCGCTGCCCCCTGCTGGATCGGAGGACTCAGAGGTGAGACAACAGATGGAGGTCTGAAGGTTTGTCCAGACAGACAGACACTGACAGAGAGACAGAGACAGACAGGCAGACAGACTAATTGACAGACAGACGGACGGACAGACAGACAGATGGACAGAGACAGGCGGACAGATGGACAGAGACAGACGGACAGGCAGACAGACAGACAGAGACAGACAGATGGACGGACAGAGACAGATAGACAGACAGAGACAGATGGACAGAGACAGACAGACAGATGGACACAGACAGACGGACGGACAGACTGCAGCTGTCTGTCTGTCCCAGCGTGTCGTCTTCCTTTGACGCACAAACGTCTGAACACACTTAAAACCTCCGAGCTGCTTCAGGTGACCATTACTGTGACATCACTTCCTGTCTCTGCCTGGCAGGAGGACGACGACGAGTTTGCTCCAGAGAACGTGACCTTTGCCCCGAAGGACGTGACTCCGGTGGACTTCACCCCCAAAGTGGGGGTCCAGGGTCTGGGGTACCGCGGTCTGGACCCGGGCCTGGCGCTGCTGGGCCGAGGGGCGCCTGAACACATCGACCTGTTCAACCCGCAGTCTGAGGGGAGGAGTCGACTGTTCGGAGACGCACGGCGAGGCTCGCGGAGAGGAGGCGTGGCCGGACAGGTGGGCGCTCTGCAGCCTGGACAGCCTTTCCGTAGCTGTGTGTTGTGACTACATGTGCCGCTGACCTTTGACCTGCAGGCGTTCGGGGTCGGGGCCCTGGAGGACGACGACGATGAGGAGGTTTACCACAGAGACTCCATGTCCAGATACGACACGGTGCTGGGAGGGGAGGAGCCTGGAGACGGCCTGTACGGCTGGACGGCGCCGCAGCAGTACACCAGGAGGACAGGTGACGTCCCGAGCTGTGGTTCCTCGTCAGAGTTCTCCGAGGAAAAGTCTGGAACGTGAACGTTGACAGTTTGTTATCGTTGGCAGACAAAAGCAGAGACGCGTCGTACCTCGGCAAAATCCTGGAGGGGTTCACTCTGTCCCAGAAGCCAGCCGAGGACAAGATGGTGAGCGTCTCGTCACATCTCCTCAGACACAAACGCCGTCCCTCGTCTCATTGTCTGTTTGTCTGTCCACAGATCTTCCCTCCCCCCTCTCTGCCCAGTGACTACCGTCCGGTCCATCGCTTCCGTCCATTGGTGGACGTGTCCCGTCTTTCGGGGATCAGTCCCGCGCTGGCTGAGGCTCTGAGGGCCTCCAGGGGCCATATGGTGAAAGAGGAGCCCCAGCAAGAAGGACGTCACCAGCTGGACTCCAGCCAGAGGAGGACGCTGCTGGGAGAAGACGCCCTGTCAGGTGGGAGGATGCAGCTGTCTCTGATTATTGAGTGTTTTAAACTCATTCCAGTCATTTTTTAAGCAGAAAGCTTCAAATCTGTGGTTTTGGACATTTTCTGCCCCTGAAGACGTCCCCTGGACAATAATGGATAATAATCATTAAAATCCTGATCAGGTCCCGCTTCAGTCATGGAGCTGCTGAGGCCTGAAGACCGACAGCGACTGCTCAACCTCCGCAACTCCTCCAACGTGCCCGCCGCCAAAACCACGACCCCGGACTCCCATGATGCCTCGCAGTCAGTGCGGTCAGTGGCCGCGGGCGGTGCGGCCTCCTCCAGCCTCCAGGACGAGGCTCTGGCGGCGTGGAGAGGTGTCCAGGCCTCCTCGCAGACCTTCAGACCGTTTGAGAAGAACCCCAGCAAGCAGGCGCGCTACGAGCTGTACCTGAGCCGCCTGAAGCAGGGAGACAAAGGTAGGAGGCTCTGTCCTACATGTCCCAGCATGCACTGCAGCAGCAGCGCCTTCTTCATGTGTGCAGCTAAGCTCATTCATTTATAACAAGTTAGAAATGTGAAGCTCCAGCAGAAAAGATGGAGGCTGCTGGGTGAGGCTCGGCGTGTCTCTGCTCCACTGTCAGCTTCGTTAAATGTCCACTTAAATGTCCTCCTGTCTGTCTCAGACGCTCTGGAGCAGAGTCTGGACGCGGGGCTGACCGAGTGGGAGCGCAGCAGGGAGAGAGAGGAGTTCGTCCGCGCCTCCATCCTCTACAGACCCACCTCTTCGTCACTCTCTTCCCGCTTCACCCGAGCCAAACACCAGGAGGACGAGGACAGCGTGGAGATCAGACGGGACGAGGAGGTAGGACGTCAGCAGCCTGATCACTTCCAGAATACTCTGCTCCTCCACAGCGTCTCTGAGAGACAGACAAAACAGGACGGTGGACGTGTCCCTCAGTCTCTGTGAGTCAGACACCTGTCCTGTCCATCCTGTCTGTCTCTGTCTCTGTCTCTGTCTCTGTCTCTGTCTCTGTCTTAAGGAGGAGCGGAGGCTGTTTCTGCACACACTCTTTTCATGGTGTCTGTCCAAAAGCACTGGATCCTACATTTCCCACAATGCACCTGGATGGTGTCTTTGATTAGAGGCTCCTGACTGACACAGTCTCAAGGATTTCTCGGTCTTTTATTGTCCTCTGAGTCCGTCCACTGTGGTCACAAATGTGTCTGTGTGGTCGTCAGGGCGACGTGGACGACAAACAGGCCGCCGTCAACATGAAGATGTTTGGACGACTGACCAGAGAGACGTTTGAGTGGCATCCGGACAGACTGCTGTGCAAGAGGTTCAACGTCCCAGACCCCTACCCCGGGTACTACACACACACACACACACACACACACACACACACGCACATGCACACACTCACACAGACACACACTGACACACACCCACACACACACGCACACCCACACAGACAGACAGACAGACAGACAGACAGACAGACACACACACACATGCACATGCACATGCACACACTCACACAGACACACACTGACACACACCCACACAGACACACACGCACACCCACACACACACACTGACACTGTCACACAACAGACACACACACAGACACACGCACACTCACTCTCTCCCTCTCTCTCACGCTCTCACACACACCCTCTCTGTCTCTCTCTCTCTCTCCCCCTCTTTATCTCCCCCCTCTCTCTCACACACACCCTCTCTGCCCCCCCCTTGCCCCCCCCCCCCCCCCCCCATGCTCCTGCAGGTCTGGTGTCGTTGGTCAGCCGAAGGTGAAGAGGGACAAGTTTTCAGTCTTTAACTTCCTGACTGTGAGCGAGAGCAGAGAGACGTCAGGTACGTGCGTTCACCTGCTGGTGTCCACAGACAGGGGGCGCTCACAGGTCGCAGACGTCTGAAATACGGTCCTGATACAAGTCCTCCTGCTCTCCTCAGCTCCTCCGAAGCCTCCAGAGCCTGGGAAGAAGTCTCGGTGGGACGTTTCAGACCAGAAGGAGGAGAAGAAGAGCGACCCGCTGAGCGAGCTGCTGAGCGCCGCGCGGAACCAAACTGTGACCAAAGAAGAAGAAGTGCACAGAGGAGCCGACGCCGCCGCAGCCTGCAGCAGCAGTCGGCCTGCAGAGGTAGAGCCTGAAGCTGAGGGTTATCCTCCGAGGGGCACGACTGTGATCCACTCACCTCCTTCTGTCCTCACGCAGGCAAATCAGCAGAGCTCAGACAAGAAGAAGCAGGGAGACGGAGAAGAGGAGGAGGAGGAGGAGGAGGAGAGCAGGCCTCCCATGGATCTGTTCAAAGCCATCTTCGCTGGCTCCTCCGATGAGAAATCCTCCTCTTCATCAGAGGGAGAGAGCAACGACGAGGAAGACACGAAGGACGCGAAGGAGCACGAGGTCAGCGTGGAGCCACAGCAGCCGAGCCTCTTCAACATCACCTCCGTCACCTCCTCCAGCACCTCCTCCACCGTCACGCCCAGCCAGCAGACTGGTAAGAAACAGCAAACCCTCGCTCTCACCTGCTGTCACATGACCTGACCGCAGGGCCGGGGTCATGTGACATCATGTGGCTGCGTAGGATCGCCTGTCATGTGACACAGTTTCCAGTAACTCCAGAAAAAGTCCAAAAGCCAGAAGTTATTGAAAAAAGAGGATTTATTGATTTAGTCGTTGAAAAGCAGCAGATTCACTCCAGTCAGAGAGGGAGGCGCACACCTGTACGAGCAGGTGTCCTCACATCAGTGATTCTCAGAGCGCTGTCACCGCTGGATTCACCTGCTGCTGAACGGATGAGTGACATCGTTAAAGGAAGTTGATTTAATAAAAACACACTCAAACCAGAGCATCGCCTGTAAGGCATGACCTTCAGTGCAGCCTGAGTTCCCTCTGTCACTTTCAGGCTGGGATGATGGTGATGATGGTGATGATGATAGTGATGATGGTGATCTGGTGTGATCTTCAGGCTGGTGTTTCAGAAGCTGAAGGTGTTTCTGTTTTTGTTCTGTTTCTTCTTTAAAAGCCGTCGTTTCATCTCACGACACGACACGAAAAGAAGAAGAAGAGTTTGGTCCCAAGCTGCCACCACCTTCAGCTGCTCTGCTGTCAACAGACAAAGGTGTGTGTGTGTGTGTGTGTGTGTGTGTGTGTGTGTGTGTGTGTGTGTGTGTGTGTGTGTGTGTGTGTGTGTGTGTGTGTGTGTGTGTGTGCGCGCGCGCGCGTGTGCGTGCGTGCGTGTGTGCGTGCGTGGACACAGGTCAGCTAAACTCTGCCTGTCACTTCCCTCCTCAGCCAGAGGAGGCGCCACCTCCACATGCTCCCCCAGGGAGGAGGAGAAACCCAGGAAGAGGAGCAAAGAGAAGAAACACAAGAGCAAGAAGCAGCACAAACACAAGAAGGAGAAGAAGGTAGAGGAAGAGGAGAGGAGAAACGTCTGGTGCTCCAAACTGTTTCTCCTCTCTGACTTCATGCTCATTTTTTCCCTCAGAAGAAGAAACATAAGAAGCACAAACACAAAGGGAAGGAGGAGAAGAAGAAGAGCAAGAAGGAGGCGTCAGACAGCAGCTCAGAGGACAGCGATGAGGACAGTGGCGGTGAAGATGGACAGATGACAACAGAGGAGCTGCTCAAAAGGTCAGAGGTCACTTAACACACCTGAGAGTTCAGGTTGTTCTCTGGTCGTGATTTCTGTTGTTCCGTATCCTGAAACGTGTTTACTCATATTTAAAACATCTGAACACAAACAGCAGCAAAGAACTTTACTCTGAAATCAGGAAACGTGTCCGTCCGTCCGTCCGTCCGTCCGTCTGTCTGTCTGTCCGTCCGTCCGTCCGTCTGTCTGTCTGTCTTGTCCTTATGTCTGACGTGTTCCTCTGTGTCTTCTCCCTCCAGACTGAAAAATGTCCGGTCACATCAGAGTTGGTGAAGAAGTAGGAAGTGTGTCCTCTGTGAGGACGACCAACCTGAAAATAACACGTCAGAGCTGACCATGTCCTCCACACTCACCTAATTCTACCTGTCGCTCTGTTTTGAACAATAAAATGTTTATTGATTGATGTATTTTGCTCTTATTTTCTTGATTCCTGTTTTCTGTAGCAGAAAAACGTTTCTTGACTGCGTAGTTTTCTTTTATCACGATTAATTATCTGACGTCCCACGGCTCCTGAAGGCACCATCGCCTGTTCGTCTGTTGCTATGGTAACTGCCGCGGCAGAGAGCTAAAGATTGTTTTTAAGCTAACGAACTCTTTACCAAACGATTTGTGGAATGACATCGAAAACATTGATCCATTATTGGTCGAGGATCCTCCAACAGGAGAAGAGGAGGAGGAGGAGGAGCTGACTGGAGCTGGAGGAGAGTCCCAGGTCCCAGGCAGGGAGGAGCTACAGCAGAGCTAGGCATTTTGCGGCCCGCGGGCCACATCCGGGCCTCAGTTAGACTAGATAATATCTGTTAGCTAGCGTTAGCTAACGAAGTAGCTGGCTGGACAGACTGCTTGGCTGCAGCCTCTTTCAGCTCAGGCTGAAGAGTCGGGTGCATCAGGTCCGCTTCACAGAAGCCTTGACTGCACTTCAAATACCTGACTGTTAATGACTGCCATAAATGTTAGTAAATTACACTAGTAGTAATAACTGATGTTAGCTAGCGTTAGCTACTTAACCTGTTAGCTAACGCTAGCTAACTGATGTACTGAACTTATTTTACCTTTGTGAAATTTGGAAATCCAGCCACGTCCTGTGACCTTGAGTCTTCTCCATGAGACTAAAGTCTGTCTGCTTGAATGTGTGGACGAGAGCCAGCGACAAATAATCCAATCTTGCTAGTTTCAAGTCTTCTTCAGTGCAGCGTGATGCTCATTTTGTTAATTATGGTTCCATTTAGAATAAAATTTAGATAAAGACGAGTACGCTTCAGGGCGTGGCTGATGGTCCACAAACCAGTGGGAGCGTTTACAGTCGTATGAAAGTGAGATGCTCGCATCGCCGCTGCTCGTCTATGTTGCGTGAAAAAGCAAGTACATGATGAAAAATGTCGTTTGTGCTGAGGGTGGCGCTAAAGGGAAGGACGAGGTCTTTGAAGAGTTCATGAAAATCTTCAGTAGTCGTATAAATGACACTTTGACTTTTATTTCACCTAAACTTCATTTAACATCCTTCGTTTTCCTCATAAAGAACATTCACAGACGCTCTCTCTTCACATTAAAAACAGTCCTGTGATCACGTCTTTAAGGCCGCTGTCAATGTGAGGACACGTCAGGAACGAAGCTGCATGAGTGTCTCATCGGTGCATCGCGTCCACCGGAGCGTGACCCCTCTGAACTGTGCTGGACGGACCGACGTCTTCGTCCTCATCGCCATCTACTGGTGCAGCTGTTCACTTTAAACTGTCCGTCACACGATGGAGTCGCTCAGAGTTTCACAGCACGTAGTCACGAGTAACGCCTCCTGCTTTTCAGTGAAAGTGTGTATTTTGTGTTGCTGTGTGTGTTCTTACTGCACAGTGAATCCTCACACACTGCAGCCCTTCACACACACTCTGAGGACTCCACACCTGATTTTCACTTCTGAAGCTCAGAGACGTTTCTGTCTCTGAAGCTGCTGGCGGATGGCGAGATGGCGTGACGGCGAGGCATTTGGTGTCTCAGTGACCAGACGTGGAGGATTCCTCCGGCTCCTCTGACTTAAACAAACAGGTGAAGCTGTAGAAGGTGCAGAGCTGCTTCTTTTACAGCCTGAAGGAGAAACAGAACATTTTACATGTGTCACTTCTGTGGGTTGAGTCTTCGCTCGGGTCAGTCGCAGCTCGGCCGCCTCGGGTCCGAGCGCTCAGACGTCCTCTCAGCAGAGACGTCCCGTCAGAAGGTGCTCTGCAGCAGACAGTGGCAGCCGCAGCCGGCCGGACACTCGTCCTGCCGGCGGAACCAGTCCATCATGTGACTGGTGTGTCCTCCGTGGCCGCAGCTCAGGCAGAAGTTGGAGGAGCCGCGTACGGCCACGTGGCAGATGGCGCACTGGAAGGTGAGACGCTTGCAGACGGCGCACTGAGTCCCACGAGCCTGACTGCGACAGTGACAGCAGTACACACCGAACTCTGCGGGAGACAACAGAGGAGGACGGCGTCCTCATGAGACAAAGGAAGCTGAGAGGAGACGAGCAGACGGTAAACCCTCGTTTTGACTTGATAATAAATCATTTTGACTGAACTGCTCATTCGTAACACTTCCTGTGTTCTGGGGTTTCCCTACGTGAGCATGCAGGGGCTGAATGTGGGGGGGGGGGGCGTACCAATGCCTTTGTGAGGTTCAGGCGGACAGGAGGCGAACTTCAGCACCTCGGCCCTCTTCTCCCTCAGACCCCAGCGGTACAGGATTTCACCGTAACACTTCTTAAAGTCGTCAAACTGCAGCATGTTGGCGGGGTCCAGCAGTCTGCGGGGAACAGGAAGTGACATCACAGTTCTGCTCATGAACACACAGCGGTTGAAGCTTCAGGCCTCTGCAGCCTCATCACCTCTTGTTCATGTCGTGCTGCTCTCGTTCTCGTTCCCGTGGGTCCGTGTAACCCTGGGAGGCGAAGCGGTAGTCGTCAGGAGAGGATTCGCCCCAGGGGCTGGCGTGCTCAGGGTCTCTACCTGCCAACAAAACAAACCATCTGATTGGTAGAGAGCTCCAGACGTCCTGTGAAGCTCACACGTGTAGGCAGTGCAGTCCAGCAGCCGGCCTGTGAGCGGCGCTGTGGAGGCTCACCTGTGTTCCAGGTGGTCGTAGTGATGGAGTCAGAGGTGCTGGAGCACGAGCCCGAGGTGATGGAGCTGGAGGTGAAGCTGGGCTGAGACAGGGACACACATGGTTACATCACTTCCTGAAGCTGAGACGCTGCTGCGTCTACGTGTCATGTCTGTCTCTGAACTACATTCATACGTTCTGAAACTGATCAGGACATTTTGTCCTCTGCCGGCGTCCCCTACAGGCTTCCAGCTTCATCGCATGTTGCATCCCGTTAGCTAACCAGCTAACCGGCTAACCAGCAGCGCTTCCTGCGCTCACGGGGAGGACTTACGTATCTGGAGTGGTGTGGAGGGAAGACGGAGGAGCGAGACGGGTGGTGTCCATACAGGGAGTAACAGTCCTGAGCTGGAGCCTGAGCCCTGAAGACGCTGCACAGCATGGCCAGCGTCTGGACGTCGCTCATGTGACTGTAGTGATCCAAGCTGCAGGTGTGACACACAAACACACAGAGTTAGTTTGGGCCCTGAACGCCTCGTCGATTTCTCTGAGCAACATTATATATTTTCCATTCAGAGACTTGTCTGTCCTGCGTCCCCTGAAGGACAGTTCTTTGACCCAAAGGCCTTTAATGGGAAGCTGCTTCCATGTTTTTTGGGTCCAGGAGGGGAAAACCCGTTTGTGAGGCGAACTAAAGCCGAACGTGTCAGGAGGGAAGACGTCCCATCGCGGCCTGACGGAGGACTTTTCAGGGTTTTAAACTGGAGGAAACAAACAAACAAACTCACAGCGTCTCCAGCAGGCGGCGTCCAAATGGGTGTCTGGCCCAGGGCGTCTCTGTGTCCGGGTCTGAGTCTGGACTCAGGTCCTGATTGGTCGCTGCTGACGCCAGCGCCCACACCTGCACGATGATGAAGACAAGATTCACACAGACGGAAGATGTTAACGTCAGCATTTTGAGTCTAAAGGACAGAGGTGGACGTTCAGGTCTGGACACTGTGGACACACGGTGGACACACTGTGGAACCACAGTGGACAGACTGTGGACAGACTGCAGCAGTTCTCATTAGTTTCTGATATAAAACAAAGTCACAGTGGACAGAAGACGTTGAAACTTCAGAACTGCTACAGCGCCACCGTGTGGAGAGGGGACGTGCTTTGGGACGAACTAGAGGACAGAAAAGACGAATCTAAGAAGCTAAAATTGTCACCTTTGCGACATCTCTGCGTCCGACCGTGACGGCTGCCGCTGCGTTCTTCTGACACGTCTCCTGGACGTCGTTCATGTTCAGACTGAGGACAGAAAACATGACGTGTCATAAAGACACGAGACCTGGTTCAGTTTGAGACGAGCTGAGAGGCGAAGGTTCGATTCCCTGCCGCCTGCAGTGACTCCTCTGAGGACTGATTCATGCTCGCTGTGTTCACTGAAAACTGACTGTTACTCTCACAGCTTCACCTGACTACACCTGTCGATCACTGATTGATCTGATGGACTGATTGATCTGATTGATCTGATGGACTGATTGATCTGATTGATCTGATGGACTGATGGACCAGATGGACGGACGGCTCTCACATGTAGCTCTCGCCCAGAGCTTTGTGGACGGGCAGCAGGCAGGAGATCTCCTGGATGATGACCTTCCCGGCCAGTTTGATGGGACGGTTGCTGTAGTCTGTCCCCTCTCGCTTCGTCTTAAACCGGCGGGATTTCTGACGGATGGACAGACACACACACAGACAGACAGACAGACGGGAGGAGGAGGGAGACAGCAGGCCCAGAGGAGACAAAGCACCACCTGATTAAAAGTGGTCTGATGTCAAATTACTGCAGGAGACAGTTGACACTGCGAGACACCGACTGATGGTGGACACACAGCTGATCTGTACCCGTGGCCTCAGCTCTGGATGGACCGTCATCTTTGGGACAAAATGTCCCCTTTATGGACCAAACTGAAGGGTTAACAAGGTCATTGGGGTTCATCCTCTGAACCACGAACAGTTTAGTAGCTGAATTTGTTTCCTGCTTGTCTCCGAGAGACAAAACTATCGGTCTGTTCAAGGGACAAAAAGAGTTATTTCTCAGGTTTGAACAGCTGTTACTGATGGAGACAAAGCTGTGATCTGATTGGCCGGCTGCCTGACACTGACGTGGTGTCCTGAATGGACTGTGGATGGTTTGTCCTTGCAGAGCTTGGACTCGTCGGTCTCGCAGTGTGAACTCGTGGTTGGTTTTCAGTTTGTTGACTCTTCTGCAGCCAAATTACCTCAAACATCGTTTAAAGTGAACTCAGTAAAAAACGAAACGCAGTTCACAGAAACTCAGCTGCTGTTAGACATTAGTGAGCGTTAAGAGCTGCTCAGCAGACAGGAAGTCAGAGCAGGTCGTGTTCTGAATTCGAATTTAGCTAACGCTGTTAGCCGCTGCCGCTACAGCCAGTCCCTCCTGTGAGACGCTCATAGGCTGAGCTAAGCTAAGCTAAGCTAAGCTAAGCTAAGCTAAGCGAGTGGACTTGGTGTTGCTGAGATTCAAACAAACAGGACATGAAAAACGAAGAGAAAAAACCTGAAGCTCAAGTAAACTAAGGAAATCACAGCCTCCAGTTTGACGTTAAAATTCTAATTCAGAACACGATTGAAGTTCACCTCGTTAGTGACACGACCGTCAGTCTGTTAGTCGAAGGGACGTCGGCCAATCAGGGACAAGCACAAAACTGATAAAACCCCGACGAGGAGAGGAGGAGTGACGGAGGGAGACACGAGAGAAAAGAGGGGCAGAGCTCAGTACCGGCCAATCATGGAGGGTTTGGACAGACCAGCGGCGGGAGGCAGAGATTGGGAGCTTCTGATTGGAGGAGAAAAGGAAGGAGGAGTTGCCCGCAGCAGCAGGGGGGCAGGTGATTGGCCGGAGCAAAACCACACAAGAAAAAACAAAGCAAACAGAAGCCCATCAGAGAGACAGGACGTTGACATCCAAACCACAGCTGCCAGCGCTCTACATTCCCAGTCCCCCTGAACTACCCATCAGCTCAGCGCAGAGCTCGCTGAACGTGGAGGTAAAGACGGACGTTAGTTCATGAGAAGAAGACAAAGTCTTCCTGAGATCTGTCTGCGCCTCCATGTTTGAAAAGCTGCTGCAAAGTTCAGAAGGTCACAATGACGTTTGTGTCACAGCTGTGAGTAAACGAAACGGCGTGATGTTACGAGCTTCCTGTCAGTTCATTTAGTCAGACAGCAGAAAGTCAGCTGGACGCTGTGTGTGCGTGTGTGTGTGTGCCTGTGTGCGTGCGTCTCACCCGTTCTTTATAGTAGAAGGACGAGATGGACACAGTGTCTTTGTCGGAGCGCGTCGGGCTGCCGCTGTACAAACGCAGAGTGCTCTGAGACTCTGAACGCATCTTCATCGGAGTCAACACTCCGCTGTGATAGGCCGACAGAGCCGACAGGGACCTGAAACACACACACACACACACACACACACACACACACACACACACACACACACACACACACACACACACACACACACACACACACACACACACGTTTAGCTTAGCTGAGCACAAAGACAGTCAAAGTCACACCCTCTTCACACTGTGATTGGTCAGCTGAGTGGAGGTGAGAAAGTGGGCGGGGTTTGAACTTTTCCTGCAGTTTCTGTCACTTCTGTGAAAAACTGTGTCTTCACAATAAAAGCACATCAGTGATTCGTCGTGGAGAGGCAGACAGGAAACAGAAGAGGAGGAGGCAGCTGAAGTGACAAATGTGACATCATCGCCCTCCAATCAAACGCTTTCCTCTAAATATGGCTGATTATGACTGAGAACATTCAGTGATGACGCTCAACACGTCGCTTTAAGATTTCACTTTGTTCTCACTGCAGCTGAAGCTACAAACACCTGAGTGTGTTTTTACCTGGGCGTGGGCTCAGTGGGCGGGGCAGAGCGGTGCATGGTGATTGGTCGGGTGAAGTAAACCAAACAGCCGGTGCCACAGAAACGAGCGCCGGAGGTCCGAGGGAACGGGATGTTGGCGTCCTGGAAAGAAGAGAAGGCATGAGAGAGGACCATCTGGAGGGCCGCAGACGGACCCACGGACCAGAGCTTCCCCACCGCCGGCCTACGTGTTTGTCACCTGGTAGGAGCCGTATGTGTTGGTGACTCGAGGAAACGCCTGCAGGGCCGGAGTGACGGGGTTGGACAGGATGAAGGGACCCGAGGCTGGACCGTCCTCCTGCGTCTGACAGAGGAGACGTCACGAGGACACAGCAGCGAGATTTAACTGTTGATGTATTCCTTTAAATCACAGCTTCCTGTGTGTGTGTGTGTGTGTGTGTGTGTGTGTGTGTGTGTGTGTGTGTGTGTGTGTGTGTGTGTGTGTGTGTGTGTGTGTGTGTGTGTGTGTCCTCACCATGTCTGACTCCAGACAGGACACCAGCTGGCGGACACACGGCTCCAGACAGTTCTGGTTCCTCTTCACCTTCTGAAGTGACGTGTCCGTCAGAATCTGAGGCGAAACACAAAAAACACAAAGCGTCTCTTCAGAACATCATCTTCATCTTCATCATCATCATCATCATCATCATCATCATCATCATCATTATCATCATCATCATCGTCGTCATTTTATTCTCAGCAGAAGAACACCGGAACACGTTGGTGTGTCAAACTTTTAAATAAAAGTCAAAATCAGTGTGCTGTGGTGCATTCAGGAGCGTCTGTACCTTCTGGATCTTGGTCTTCATGGCGGAGGGGATGGTTGTCGGGGAAACAAACTGGAAGGTGGGCACGGCGTTGTTGGGATACTGAGCGGGAAACTTCATCACCAGGTGAACCTGATGGCTGCCGAAGTGAGCCGACACCACGCAGCTGCGGTTCACCGCATCCATCTGCACAAGACGGACGCCGTTCAGTGTGACATCACTTCCTGTTCCACTGTTCTCGAACGCGATCGGTAACTTAAGAGTTCCTCACATCAGCGTCTTATTCACAGTGATGTGATTATATGTTTATATGATGTTTACTGAAGTTAGTTTCACTTCACGAACAAAAGGTGGAAAACACGAGTAAAAACAGCCGAGAATATAGCAGAAAAACAGCTGCTTTTATTTTGAAAAGGCAGCCGAGAATGTAGCAGAAAAACAGCTGCTTTTATTTTGAAAAGGCAGCCGAGAATGTAGCAGAAAAACAGCTGCTTTTATTTTGAAAAGGCAGCCGAGAATGTAGCAGAAAAACAGCTGCTTTTATTTTGAAAAGGCAGCTGAGAATGTAGCAGAAACTAGTGAGAATCAGCTGCTTTTATTTTGAAAAGGCAGCCGCCTGAGTCAACAGATACAGACGTCCAGACACATGAAGACACTGAGGACCATCACATGACACTCGGTCCCTTCAGTGATGAAATCGTCAGTCCCCGTCTCACCTCCACGTTGACGTTTCTGATCTGCAGGTTGACCAATGAGAACTCCTGCTGCAGAGTCTGAGGAAGACCTGAACCCGCCGAGTCCTGACGACCTCCAGAGTCCTGATCTGAGACAGCAGGACAGGAAGACGACAGGTGAGACTCTGACCTGACAGGGAGAGTCTCTCTGCCTGCTGCTGACAACCCGTCTGTCTGTCTGTCTGTCTGTCTGTCTGTCTGTCTGTCCGCCCATCTGTCTGTCCACCTGTCTGTCTGTCCACCTGTCTGTCTGTCCCTCTGTCTGCCCATCTGTCCCTCAGCCTGCCTGTCTGTCTGTCCCTCTGTCTGTCTGTTTGTCCCTCTGTCTGTCTGTCCCTCTGTCTGTCCCTCAGCCTGCCTGTCTGTCTGCCTGTCTGTCCCTCTGTCCGCCTGTCTGTCCGCCTGTCCCGCTGTCTGACCATCTGTTCGCCTGTCTGTCTGCCTGTCCCTCTGTCCACCTGTCTGTCCGCCTGTCTGTCCGCCTGTCCATCTGTCTGTCCCTCTGTCAGCTGTGGTGTTCATCATCATGTTTGAGACCCTCACCCTGCAGGTTTTCAGCCACGGGACCGACGCTGTGATGACCGCCGGGCTCCTGAGACGATAGAGACTTCTCCGCCTCCACGGTGAGAGACATCCCGTCCATCATGTCCTCAACTACGTCACTGACACACAGCTACACCAACAACAACACACAGGCATGAGGGTGAATCAGAGGCAGCAGAAGGCTCGTCTGTCTCAGGCTGCACACTGACCTTCTGCAGCTGAGGGTCCACCCTCCATATCCTCAGAGTCTGGTCTCTGGACCACGTGACCAGCTGGAAGTCCTTCGAGCCTGCAGAGGCCCACACACACACACACACACACACACACACACACACACACACACACACACACACACACACACACACACACACACACACACACACACACACACACACACACACACACACACACAGGCTTCAGGCACCACCGAGTTTGATGGTTTTATCAGAAAAAGGTGCTTTTAGCATAGCTTAGCACAAAGACTGGAAGCAAAGGGAAACTGTTAGCCTAGCTCTGTCACAGACACTGTCTGTACACAGACTCTTCACTGAAGTTTAGCAGGGTGTGTGTGAACTCCTAAACCTCAGCGTGTGATTGGTCACCTTCTTTCTGCGGCCTCCACTGGAACTCCAGCACCACGTCGTCGTGTCCCACGAAGGCGTGGACGGGACTGTTGAGGTCGAGCGTGCTCCACAGTAACAGACTGTTCTCTCTCCTCAGCTGAGGAACCATCACTGTGACCAGGCCGTTGGAGAAGGGCTGACAGGCACACACACGCGCACACACACACACACAGAAAATGTGACATGGCTGATGAAGAGGAGGACCTCCAGTGTGTTCTGAGCTCGGCTCTGATACTCACCGTGTACCTGGCCTTCCACACCGGCACCTGACAGGACAGGATGTTCAGGTACTTCCTGGGCTGTCGGTAATCCCAAAACTACACACACATACACACACACGCGCGCACGCACACACACACACACACACGCACACACACACACACACACACACACACACACACACACACACACACAAAACAGGGGAGAAAACACGCAAGTTAACCGCTGCTGGCAGAGAGCAGGTATGGACAGGAAGTGTGAGCGCTTGCTGTCCTCACCCTCACGGAGTTGTCCTGGCTCGACGTGGCGAGGATGAACTCGTTGTCTGGATGCCAGTCGAGGCCGTGGATCTTGGACAGGTGAGCCGCCACGTACTCCACCGCCGTGTTCGGCTTCTGTCCGGAGGGAACCACACAAACATTTACGCCTCTGACGCGCACACACAGCTCGCTGCGGCACACACAACATCCTGTCTGCTCACTCTTTTGTCCCAGATCCGGATGTCTCCGTCGTGGCTGGACGCCAGCAGGTACTGGTTCTTCCTGTTCCACTTCACCTGAGACGCCCCGGCTGGAGACGGCGAGGGGATGGAAAAATGGGACAGGTGTGAACATCCAGAGGAAACAGGTGATGCTGCAGGTTAGAGCTCTTTAACTACAAATGCTGAAAGCATCAGACCGTCGAGCTCTGTGTGAGCCGCTCGTCTTCATGAATATCTGTGATGATGCGTTCAAAGACGCTCTGACGATTGACATTTAAATCTCGTCTGCAGAAACATTTCTGTTCTTTCTATTTCATATTCAACAAACACACAAAAAAGTCTGTCCGTTGGCTCACCGACAGCTGACAGCGCCACCGTGGGTTTCCGAGTGTCTCTGTGGAGTCAAACAGAGGAGACGTCACGCGTTTAGACGACTGACGTCTTTACGTCTAATTATGCAATGAAGGTCATGTGATACGGTCAAAAGCTCCGGAACTGCTGCTGAACTGAGGTGAGACTGTTTTCTTGTTGACATCAAACCACCTGATGAATCATTATATCATCACTTCCTCTGACCTGGTGTCCCAGATGTAGATGTAGGTGTCCACTGAACTGGTGACCAGGAACTCGGGCTCAAACCAGGACCAGTCCAGATCACTGTGGACACAAACACATCACAGCTAGTCCATGAACACATCACAGCGAGTCCATGAACACATCACAGCGAGTCCATGAACACATCACAGCGAGTCCATGAACACATCACAGCTGGTCCATGAACACATCACAGCTAGTCCATGAACACATCACAGCGAATCCATCACAGTGAGTCCATGAACACATCACTGCGACTCCATGAACACATCACAGCGAGTCCATGAACACATCACAGCGAGTCCATGAACACATTGCAATGTGTCCATGAACTCATCACAAGTCATTGAACACCTCACAGCGAGAGAGGTCCAGAGGTGCGTTCGATGATTATCTCTGCTGTTACCTGATGACCCGGGTGTGTCCCTGCAGGGAGGTGTGAACTTCTCCACAGCCGTCTCTCCACGAGTACAGATCCACACGCTGGTTACTCTGAGGACCACACACACATGCACACACACACGCACACACTCAGAAACACTGGCTCTAGATTTCAGGAGCTCACTTTCTTCATTGTGAACACCTGAACTCACCGAGGCAGCGAAGACGTGGGACTCTGATCTGTGAGGATTCCACTGGACCGTCCCCACGTCCCACTTGCTCTGTCGGCCGATCTTCCTCGGCGGCTCGGACGGAGCCTCCAGGTTCACCATGTAGAGGAAACGCCGCCTGAAACGCATTTAGAGCACCAGAGAAGAAGAAGAAGCAGCTGAGGTGATCAAGGTCGACGTGTCTCCTGATTTCATGATATCGGGACAGATTTCTGGTTTGATGCTGATGTTTTCTGTCTGCAGCCTGACGGAGACACACTGGACCTGAACGCACCGTCCATCGTCTCCTCCATCACACACACAACACAGAGAATACGAAACCTGCAGCTTCTGCCTCAGTGAAGAAACTACAACAAAGATCTTCTCCACAGACACTGCACCTCCTGTCCCTCCATGCTGAAGACAAACAGGGACGACCTTAACGTCTCCTCATCGTCGTATCCATGACGACACGTGAAGCTGCGTTCACTGTCAGTGCTGCGCTCGTTGAGGTCTGTCATGAAGACTTTGACCTGCAGCTCCATCAAAGCTTCGACTTTCTGACCTGCAGTCATGATGGACACTGAGACGCTGCAGCGAGCTGAACTTACCCAGACAGCACGGCGTGCGAGCCCAGGCAGTCCACGGACATGGCAGTGGCCTGAAACCACAGAAGAAGAGAAGGTGACGCTGATCTGAAAGCTCAGATAAATCATTATCTGACACGTGATCACAATCATTTTGATAAACTGAATCTGAACTTGATCTGGACATTCCTCGATGGACATGTCCTGTTACTGATGCTGAGACATGTGTGAGGGGACAGGTGGTGATCAGACTGGACGGTGGTCCCCATCAAACATCGTCATCAGTCTGATTTCTGTTCGAGCTCCTCCTCCAGTTTTATTTTGAAAACGCGGTCCCTGTCAGCCAATCAGAGCTCAGCGTGACTTTAATCAGGCTGGATTCATAAAGCTGAAGCACCAGCAGAGACACGACGTCCACCGACATGCTGTGTCCACAGTGTGTCCACAGCGCGGGGTGATGTCTTCATGTCTCCTGCAGTCTGTTGGTTCCCCGTCTCTTGTCTCGTCTCCTGTCTCCACCTCTGTCTTCTCGTGTGGACCTGTCACCTGTCAGCTGTGACGTGTCTCACAGCACATCCACCTGTCGACCCTCACCTTTCTCTCTTACCGGAAGAGTCATTGAAAGTTTTATCTTTTCACCGTCTGACAGACCGGAAGTACAACACGTTCAACGTTAATCAATCACGAACACTGAAGTCAATAAACGCAGAGAAACGCTGCTAAACTGAAGGCTGTAAATACGTCCGTGTGAACCGGGACTGCGTGTGTTCGACTCGGTTAAAGTCTCCTCCGCCTGTCCACCTGTCCACCTGAGCCGTCAGCCACTTTACTCACACCTGAGCTTTCGGATATAAATACCTGGGCATCCCGAAACTCAACCACCACATTCTCACTGCTCCAGCGGGCCGCCATCTTCCTTCATCTTCTGCCGTCAACAAAACGTCACGTGACCGTAGTGACACGTGACGCTGCGTTCATGATCCCTGGAAAAATACCGAAAACTGCGGAATCGGCTCTCTTTGTTTTCTACACGGAGACATGAATCATGACTACAACAACACTTTGCTCCAAATTAAACATTTATTCCAGTTAAAAATAGTTTTTCCATTGACCCGAATTTAACTTTTTAAAAATATCTCGATGTAAAACATCAGAGATAATATAAAGACAGATTTAAGCTAAAACAATCAATACATCTAAAACAAAACGTAAATAAAACATAAACATCAAACATGAGACCAAAACAACAGAAACATTAAACATTTCCAACAACGAAAACACAAGTTTGACTTTTAAAATCAGTAAATCTCCTGATATTCTTAGATTTCTGATGGGCACGAGGCTCCAATGCGTTCTTTGGGTCACGAGACTCTTCCTTGTCTTCTGATTGGTCGGCCCGGGAGCTGCTCATTGATCCAACATGGCGCCTACCCTGGTGGAGCATGTTGTCGCAGACGCCGGAGCGTTTTTGAAGAGGGCTCCTCTCCAGGTGAGACTCGACTCACGTTTGAACCGCGAAGGAGTTTTTTTGTTCGAGCAGCTTCGCTCGAAGCGTCGGTGCTGTCAGTTAGTCTGTTAGTCTGTCTGTTAGTCTGTCTGTTAGTCTGTCTGTGGGGGCTGAAGCTCACCGTGAGGGAGGCCTGAGCTCCGCGCGCAGACAGCTGGACCTGCAGCGTCACAGGCCGGTTTATGAAGGACTGTCCATCAGTGCCCCTGTCCAGACTGAGTGTGACAGACCTGTCAGTGTTGCTCAGGTTCAGTCCGGATCAGACAGTCCGGGTGACACCATAGACAGACCGTCTTGTGTCTGATGTGTGCAGTCAGTAATGTGATCAGACTCTGTTCGTCTGATCAATAATGTGATCAGACTCCTGTCATATAATCAATAATGTGCTGCTGCTCCTGTGTATTGTGAGTCATATCGTGGTCACGTGACGTCCCTCAGAGGCGACGCTTCGGTCCTGAGGCTGAAAGTCTCTGTTTGACAGACACTTTGTGGTGTTGCAGGACATCGGCAGGAACATCTACACACTGAGAGACGTGGTGGACGAGATCAGAGACAGACCCACCAGGAGGAGTCTGGCCTTCCTGCCGTACCAGCTGAACTTTAAAGAGCCGCGTCCTGAACACATCAGACTGGGTAAGCGGAACCTGAACGCATCATCGGGCCCCTCTCTCTGCTCTGTCCACATGTTGTCACATCTGTAAACAAGCTTCTCACCTGAGCGTCGTACCTGCGTCTGAGCTGCTGTTTGTTTGTCTCAGTGACCGAGTTCTCCAAGAAGACGGGGGACTACCCGAGTCTGTCGGCCACCGACATCAAGGTGCTGGCCCTGACGTACCAGCTGGAGGTGGAGCACGTCGGCTCCCAGCACCTGAAGAAAGAGCCCGAGTTCAAGGTACCTGAGAGGAGACACCTGTGGAGCGCCGGCGGCTCGCCGCGCAGCTCCTCGCTGTGACCTCCGGTTACCCACAAACAAAACCTTTATGTTGGGAGGTGGATTTATGCTAAGCTAGGCTAACGATGTGCCCGCAGCCTCGTTCAGCTGGTTGACGTTTGTCTCTTTTGTGTCTCAGGTGAAGGTTCAGTCCACGCAGAGACACCCGGAGACGCCGGTCAACGTGGCGGGATTCCACTTCCCCTCCAAGGTGACGCTCAGACGCAGTTTGACTCGTTCAGGCCTGTTTGTCCGTCCATCCGTCCATCGCTTTATTTTGTCCTCTGTCTTCTTTTAGAAGCCTGTGGACGCTTCGGACGTCCCGCAGACTCAAACAGAGACGAAGTCGTCAAACGCCACTGACGCTGACCAGTTCAACAGCTTCCACTTCTGGAGAGAGCCGCTGCCATCCATCGACAGCCTGCTGGACTTACTGGTGAGTGAGACCATCGAACTGTCTCCACAGACAGGGACCAGGAGACGAGCTCCATGTTTGTCCACTTTGATCAGGCTGAACCTCGAGGGTCCTGATTGGTCAAACGTTTGGACGTGATCAGACCTCAGTTTGAAGACAGAAGGCTGATGGCTGCGTTCCATTCAGCTGAGCCTGCTCAGGTCCCCTCATTGGACGGATCGCGTCTCATTGGGACAGTGCTGCTGGATGTCCACCTGTGTCGCTGCAAAGTGAAATGTGGACTTTGAGCTGCTGCTTTCAGGTGTTTTCAGGTGTATTCAACCATCGTCGTCGACGCTTCAGAGGAACTGAATGTCTGCTGAATGTCTCCGTCTCGTCTCAGCTGCGTCCATCAGTCAATGAGCTGAAACTAATCAAAGTATTTGGATCTGTTCTCCTCCAGGACTCAACAGAGGTTTTGAATTCAAAGAAGAAACAGAAACAGACGGACAGAGAGACGTCCTCCGACAGCAGTGAGTTTAACAGCTTCCACTTCTGGAGGCAGCCGCCGGCCTCCATCGACGACAGTCTGCTGGATCTACTGGTGAGTTCAGGTGAACACACACAAATCTAGACCCTGATTGGCCGACAGCGGCAGGACCTGGCTGGTACCAGTGTTGATTGGTTGTTGTGATTACCTGACAGTGTGATGTCCGTCCGTCTGTCTGTCTGTCTGCAGAAAGTGGACGACCCCTCAGAGAGCAGCTTGGACACATTGCTGCAGACAGAGGAGCCAGACGGCCAATCAGACGACGAGGACAAAGAGAACGAGCCTGAGGACGAAGAGGAGGACGATGACGGAGGCGGCTGGATCACTCCCAGTAACATCAAACAAGTGAAGATGGACTCTGCTGATTGGACAGCTCCTGCTGATGTCAGAGTTGGATGTCTGACGACCGACTTTGCCATGCAGGTAACGGACGGCGTACTCTAAACACGACTCAAATGATTCAGTAATCAATCAATAATCAATCCGTGATCAGTGGACTGACCGTCTCTGCTCCGTGTCTTTGCAGAACGTCCTCATCCAGATCGGACTCCACGTCCTGTCCGTGAACGGGATGCTGATCAAACAGGCGAGGAACTACATCCTCAGGTGTCACGCCTGCTTCAGGTGAGTCAGCCACCTGCCTGAGCTGTGTGTCCAGAGGGGGGCGCTAGAGCAAAGTTGAGACATGCGAAGACTTTCAGTCTGTCCTTCCTTCAGTGATGAGGCTGCAGTTTAAAGCAGTCCGTCTCTGCAGCAGCGTCGGAGGGACCGAAGCTGTGAAGTGTCCAACGTTAACAAGCTCAACGTGTTTGTCTCCTCAGGACGACCAGCAACATGGACAAAGTGTTCTGTCCTCACTGTGGGAACAAGACTCTGAAGAAGCTGGCCATGACGGTCAGCGAGGACGGCAGCGTGCAGATGCACTTCTCCAAAAACCCCAAAGTGCTGAACGCCAGAGGACTGAGGGTGAGACGTGCACGCACGCACGCACACACACACACACACACAAATACATGCACACATGCACACATACACGCATGCACACACACACGCCTCTGTAACGCAGCTGCAGTCCGTGTTGCTCGGTTGGAGTTTTTAGTTTTCAGACCCTTCAGTTTCCCACATTTCATTCACTCATTCATTCATTTACTGGCTGGCTTCACTTCCTGTCTGCGTGGCGCTGACCAATCATTTCCTCCTCTGCGTGTTTCAGTACTCGCTGCCGCTGCCTCAGGGAGGGAAACACAGCAACAACCCTCAGCTGGTGGAGGACCAGCATTACCCCCAGCAGAGACTGTCCCGCAAAGCCCGTCAGAAGACGGATGTCTTCAACCCGGACTACGTGGCCGGAGCGTCGCCCTTCTGCCAGAATGACATCTACAGCCGAGCCGCCAACCTCCACATCAGAGACGGGCAGTGTGGAGGCGGCAGGAGGCGCGCCAACCCCAACGCCACCAACAAGAAGTTCGTTAAGAAGAAGTGAGGCGCTGACAGGAAGCTGGACTGGACTGACTGACCTTACAGGAGCGTACAGGTGGTCCTGCATGTCCTCCATGTCCCTCACACTGTAGGACGAGCACACACACAAGCCTGAACCTTTAATACAAAACCAGCATTTCCCTCTGAACATTTGAGTGTTTGTTGACCCATTTATCAATAATGTATCAATACTTTCCTGAAATAAAGCAAAAAGCTGCTGCAGAGTCACACGTTCACACTCAATCTTTAATCTCTTTAACTTCATTTTCATGTTCAGACAAACGTTTGATCCTCAGATAATCCCTGAATCCAGATCCTGGAGGAGCAGTCCAGCATTAAAGCAGACCTCTTCTTGTGCTATGCTAGCAGTTTCCCCCTGCTTCCAGTCTTTGTGCTAAGCTAGGCTAAACACACCTGAACAGAAGAAGAAAACAGTCGTGGCAGCGAAGGAGAGGAAGTTAACCAGTTTTTAATTTATATCATCACCGCCTCCTGGAGCACAGAAACTACCCACAAACCTCTGTGGCACACCGTCACAGTGGACAAACAAAAGTCACATGATTGTTCAGAGTCCATCACTCCAAGGAAAAGTCTTCGCCCTGAAGCGTCTCTTCGTCCTGTTCCTCTGACTCAGAGTCTCTGAGGACGGACGGACTCGGCGCTGGCTCGGGACGCCCCTCCTCCTCTGTGAGGTCGGGACCCGTCAGCGGCTCTTTGAGCTGGGTCTCAAACGTCAGGCTGTCGAGTTCAGCGGTGACGTCGAGCTCCGGCACCGTCGGCGGCGGTAACGTCTCTCTCTCAGGAAGCAGGAAGTCCAGCGGCTCGAGGACCGCGGGGACGTCGATGCAGCCCAGACTGCCGTACCTGTGCAGCTGAGTGGCAGGAACACCTGCGGAGCAACAAGCCATGAGTTCAAAAGTCCCTTTATGTCTGAGCGCCAACTTCAAAACCCTGGACTGACAAAACCAGTTCTGCCAGCGCCCCCCCAAAACTGAAGGGCTGCACTCATCAGCTGCCGGGCTGAACATTATTTATTTATTTATTCTCTTCCTGACAAACTCAAACTGTTTTCACAAGAAATGCAAACTGTGTGTGAGCTCTGTGGTTTTAAGATCTATGATTCATTCATTTCTGTGAATCGGACTGAACAGCGACCTCTGCTGGAAGATGTTTTTATTGACGCCTGAATTCACTGTTTAATGTCTTTGGCCTTCAGTTCAAAGCTGCAGCACTGTGACGGTTTGTGTTCTGAGTGACAGGTGGAGGCGGATCCTCACCCAGGATGAGGGCGAGCTGAGCCGGAGGGAACAGCACCTGCAGGCAGCGGTTGAGGAACGGCAGCAGGTCGTCGGCGTACGAACAGCAGAACTGGACGAACAGCTCCTTCTCTCTGCCGCTGAAGGCCGACTCCTCCGCCCGGTGAAACACCAAAATCTGACGGGTCACCTGACGGGAAACAGAGCAGACAGGACCTGAAGCGCAGTGTGGCTGCTGCTGTCAGGTGTGCACACCTGCGTGAACGCAGCAGGCAGAGCAGAAACATCTCAGACTGTCTGCTGTGAAGTTGATCTTCTGATCGTCGTCATGGACGTCTCAGGCTGAACCTGCAGACCAGAACCCTCGCAGACCTGATGACGGACACGTGGATCCACAGATCCAGACTCACCTGCTCACCTGAAGGAACCTTGCTCTCGGGAGCCTGCTCACCTTCTTGAGGGCGTCTTCCAGACATCTGGTGACGTCCTGAGCCAGGCCGACGGGGCAGCAGAGCCGGAGGTCGTTGAAGGCGGTCAAGATGTTGTTGAGGAAACAGGCCAGCGGCTGGAAGTCCAGCAGGGTCATGGGGGGCTGCAGGGTGCCGGGCTGGATGCTGGGGGCCACGGGAGGGATGGTCCCTCCCAGCACCGAGGGCAGGGCGATGAGCGTGTACAGGTTCATGTCCTCCTGGAACTTGTCCACTGCCTCCTGCACCGCCGTGAAGAACGTCTCCGCTGCCACCTGCTGAAACATCGGCGCCAGCTGTCCGCGGAAGTCCGCCCCCACCCTACTGAAGGACAGGCCGAAGTACATGCACTGACCCAGCAGGGAGTCCAGGCGGCCCCCCACGCCCCGCTGCAGGTCCCTCTCTAAAGTCTCCAGAAACTCGGCCACCTTCTGCACCACCCAGCCGTGGAAGATGGCAGCCTCGTTGACCGCCGCCTGCCCGCCGGCGGGGGGGACCAGCGGGTCCTCGTCCGAGAAGATGGCTCTGTACTGAGTGATGATGTCGAACAGGTGGACCCTGCAGGCCTCGATGGTTTTGGTGATGTGGAAGTAGGGGTCGTCTTCAGAGATGGCGGCGAGGATGGAGTTCAGCCAGGTGCCTCGCGCCTGCAGGAACTTCACCCGAAGCTCCGCCTCTGTGAACACGTCCATCCTCCGCAGGTAGCCAATCACGCGAAGGCAGACGGGCAGCTGCGAGTTGCTGCGCAGCTGCTGCAGCAGCTGGTTGAGCATCAGCTGAGTCGACTGGCGCACTTCACGCACGATGCCCTGAAGACACGAGAGTCAGAAATCACTGATGGATCGACAGGAATCAAACCTGCCGCTCTTCAGACAATTAGTCATTTCATTGGTTCATTGTTCAGCGCTGCGTCAGGATGAAGATCATCTTTCACTGCCAACATATGGTTATTGTTTCTCTGTGTCAGCGTTGAACCTAAAGCTCGAGGTGATGTATTCTTTGAGTCTTTCAGGTGCACCTGGACTCACCTGGATGACGGGGAGCGACGAGTGCTTCTTCTCCAGCCTCTTCACGTACGCCGCCAGCTCCAGAGCCTCCTCATAGTAGCCGTTGCGAACACAGGTGTCCATGAGCTGAGGGATCTCCAGGATCTCCAGGATCTCGGTGTGGCGGTTCAGCGTGAGGCTGTTCATCCGGCGACTCGCTCCGATCTCCTCCGCCTCCTTCATGAAGCCCCTGAACGCAGACAGAGTCACACAGAGAGCACGTTTCACGTCACGACTTCTTCTGATGGCTCTGTCAGTGGGTGGATTAGCAGGGGTCAGGGGGCCCCTTGTCCTAAGCCTCTGTTTGAAGCTGACAGGTAACATGTCTTGTCCAATCACAGTCTTTGAATATTGAGTACGTACCAGCCACGTCGATGGAGGACAGACGCGCAGTGAACTGAGCTGTCTAAAATATATTCAGTTTACTGACACATAAAGAAAAGCAGCAAATGTTTGAAAAGTGACTCATCATCGCAGTAATTTCAGCTTCACTTTCTGTCAGTGGACAAATTAACAGACGGTCGGTTGTTGTAGTTTTATTCCACCTTCACCTCTGAGCGGCACTGACCTGCATCTTTCCCCGAAGCTGGGCAGCTTGTCCAGCAGCCGGGACACGCTGCTCTCCACTCGGCCGAAGTCCCGGTAGATGTGCTCGGTGCAGTCGGCGGTGCGGATGAAGGTCTGGTAGTTGGAGAAGGCCAGCTCCCGGGTCTGCTGCAGGATCTGAGCCCGCTCCTCCGCCAGCCGCTCCGGCTCCCGGCTCAGCTTCTCCACCCCGAAGGAGCTCAGCTCGGACAGGTAGGCCGCGAAGTCCGGGTTGTCCCTCCAGCTGTCCGGGAAGCTGTCCTTAAAGATCGACGCCAAAATACTCTCATCCTCCACGTCTACCGCCGCCATGTTGGACGGCGCCGACTCGAAATAAAAGTATCGCTGCTGCAGGCGGATTGTCAGTGAAACAGACTCATTAAACCTGTTTCATGTGTGGTTGTTTATGCGTAAACAGAGTTTAAAAAAAAAAAAAAAAAAAAAAGAGTCAATACTGCTCTCTAAAGGTCTACGAGTGAGACCGTCAGTGTTGACAGCCACTTCCGGGTTCCGCTGCTTTCTTCTTCTTCGTCTTTCATTGCATCCATCTGCGGTGTTATCGCCACCTGCTGTCTCATCTCATGCCGTTATGTGTTGCTGAGGCGTGTGTGTTGAAAAAAGAAGTTAAAATGTATAAAATACACATATCACCACGTTATTCCCTAATAGAAATTATTTTTATCATCTAAGTTTTCTTTGTGATTTTATTCAGTTTTCATGTGCAAATCTCGTGAAATTATTGTGCTTTTTTAATGTATTTGTTCACTTAGTTTACTAGAGACATTCAAATGTTTAAAGTAAATCCAATGTAGGACGAGCACATTACATTACTCTTGCATTTTTCTTTTTATTACACTAATAATACAGTCGAAGCATATAGTTGTTAATAAAGTTTTTTAAAGTAAGGTCTATGACGTCAGCGGAAGTAGATGTTTTCCCTTAGTTGCTAAGCTGCAGCAGACGGGTAAAGACACTGTCCACAAGTTTGTCATCAGCGGCTGAGACAGATTAGCGGCCGCCGGTTTTACGGTTAAACTTTAACCTCCCGCTCATTCAGATGATTAGCTGCGGCGGACAGACGGAGGTAAACCGACACAGCTCTGCTTTTTGTTCGGAACCGCTGAGACAACAACTACGCTTAATTAGCTAACCTGTGCTAACTGGCTCTCATTAGTTAACTGCTAGCTAACGTTAGCTTGTGCTCTTAAACCGCAGCTAATTCACCAGCAGCGACTTTAAATCTAAGAAGACTAACGAGTGTAAAAGGTGCTTCATTAATGTAACTTAGTCATTAAGATGGCTTCTCTGTTCAGCTACTTTTAGTCATTTACATTGAGCCTCTGGGTTTGTCGCGTTAGCTAATCTGTTGTGTAAAGTGACGCTTGATAAATTACTTGGATGGTGTTTCTTTAAAAGCTTAATAAACATTAGCTTCGCATTAAGTTAGCTTAAGTTACGCACGTTATAACGCTCGTGTTTTCCAGATACACCTGTAATTCTGTGACCTGAGCTGAAGTTTCACATGTTTATTTTGAGAAGAATTGACATAAAAACATTGAGACAAACTGTTTACCTAAAGCTGTGACCGTCATTTCAATAATGCAGATATTTGAGAGTCTTTAGTTTTGGTAGCCGCTGTAATACTAATGTTTGTGTGTGAAGGTCTGTCTGTGGAGCACAAACACCTCATCCTCACCTGTCCAAACCTTTTCATCCTCACCTGTCCAAACATTTTCATCCTCACCTGTCCATACCTTTTCATCCTCTAGTGTCAGTAAATCTGACAGGTGAGAAATGTCAGTTCAGCCAAATGCTGTCATGTGTCTTTGTTTTGGTAAAAGCTGTCAAAGCAATAAGATAAGATAGACTTTATTTATCCCACAATGGGGAAAACTCACATTTTACAGTAGCAAGAAGTCAAAGGAGGACAAGAAGACAAGAAGACAAAAAAAAAGATATGAAAAAAATATGATAAAAGGTTTGAAGGCATGATAAAGACACTAATGCCAGTGGTTCAGTAAATCCATTCATTCAGCTCAGATCAAAAAGCTTAAGAACAGGAAAAGTCCTAAGGAAGCTGCGGGCAACGATTGACTGACACATTATAGCACTTACCAAATATTGATATTGCACACGCACACACACACACACACACACACACACACACACACACACACACACACACAGTCAGCATCACGCCGGGTGTCAGCAGGTGTTTGTGCGTCTCTGCAGGTGGAGGACGCTCAGTGCAGACAGTGAATGAGGAGCTGATGTCTGTCCTCTGAACCTGAACTTGATGAATTAACCTCAGCAGTGGACCAGCACTTCTAACAAAGCAGCCAGTCTCCCAGTGTGACCAGTATGGCTGCCGCCAACACCACCAAGATCTCATGGCGACTGCGTGAGTGCAGCCTTTGTTGTTCCTGTGAAACATCCTCTTTGATTCAGACTGAAATCACTGATATGACACTGACACATTATAATAGTGTGTGACCACTGGGGGGCAGTATATCAGAGTGAGGTCTGCAGCTGACTCAACCACAACAACGCTGGACAACAATGGAAGAAAGTGTGTAAGAGAAATTATTTGTGTTGTGAAAAGTTCTCTGCAGATGTCCTCGTGTCTCGTGTCAGAGGTGATTTGAGCCTGATCTGATAAAGTCTTAGTCTGCAGGTTCACACAGAGTACACAAAGAAGTCAGTGAGTAATGATGCCGCCATCGCTGCCTCTTGTCTGAGCGAGCTGCTGAGTTCGAGCTGTCGCTCAGTACGGCTCCGCAGGCAGAACACGACCAAATGTGTCCCTCCTGTGTTGTTGTACAGAGGAGTTCGAGGCTCACTCCGGCACCGTTTCCTGTCTGGCTCTGGGGAAAAGCTCCGGCCGCCTGCTGGCCACAGGGGGGGAGGACTGCAGGGTCAACCTGTGGGCCGTCAGCAAGGCCAACTGCATCATGGTGAGACGCCGTCACCACGCCGCTGTCTTTGACCTGAACCTGAACGCCACGCCACAAGAAAGCTTAGAAAACATGGAACTGGCTGCTGTGTCCTGACTGTGTGTGTGTGCGCGTGCGCGCGTGCGTGCGTGCGTGCGTGCGTGCGTGCGTGCGTGTGTGTGTTGTCTCTCAGAGTTTAACTGGTCACAAGAACCCAGTGGAGTGTGTCCAGTTCAACGTGTCCGAGGACCAGATCGTCACTGGTTCACAGTCCGGATCGATACGAGTCTGGGACATGGAGGCTGCCAAGAGTGAGACACTGTCTGTCTGTCTGTCTGTCTGTCTGTCTGTCTGTCTGTCTGCCTGTCTCTCTCTCTCTCTCTCTCTCTCTCTGTCTGCCTGCCTGCCTGTCTGTCTGTCTGTCTGTCTGTCTGTCTGTCTGTCTGTCTGTCTGTCTGTCTGTCTGTCTCTCTCTCTCTCTGTCTGTCTGCCTGTCTCTCTCTCTCTCTCTCTCTCTCTCTCTGTCTGTCTGTCTGCCTGTCTCTCTGTCTGTCTGCCTGTCTGTCTGTCCGTCTCTGAATCTTATTGGTTGTATTTCCAGTCGTTTTGTTTTGTAACTGATTTACCCAGAATGCCCAGTGAAAATGGCGTCTTTGACTCGGTGCGTCAGTCCAGATGTCTGTCAGTGTGTGTCAGTCTGTCTGCTTATGTCCTCTCCAGTTGTGAGGACCCTGATGGGACACAAAGCCAACATCACCAGTCTGGGCTTCCACCCGTTTGGAGACTTCCTGGCCTCGAGCTCCATGGACACCAACATCAAGGTAGACTGTGTTCACGTTGGTTTGTCTGCTTCTGTGAGGACCAGTTGGAGTTTGAGACATTTGTGGACACTTTTCATCGTTCAGCATACTTCTGTGTCTGCATCTGTAACGCCTGACCGCCGTGTGTTTGTACTGATGACACATTCCTCTGTTTTTGTTTTGTTTTTGTTTCCCGCCGTTGGATCGTGTGGCTTCCTGTCCGTCAGCTGTGGGACGTCCGGAGGAAAGGATACGTGTTCAGGTACACGGTAAGAGCTGCGAGCGCTCAGAGACGGACTTTGAATGAGATTGAAGACTTTCTAACAGTATGTTTACATCATATCGAATCAGCTAAAGTGCTTCTGCTGAGAATCTGCTCACTCTTTGTTTCGTCGTCGAAGTGTTTTTCACGTCAGACGTCAACTTCCTGCAGCCGACGGATCGTTACGTGTTCCACAATAAAGCTTTGCGTCCTCTGAAATGTCCCAAAGGTTGAGCTGCTGCTTGTGTTGCAGGGACACACTCAGGCGGTGAGGAGTGTCGCCTTCAGTCCGGACGGGAAGTGGTTGGCTTCAGCCAGCGACGACGGCACCGTCAAGGTACGGACTCACCTGAGATCACCTGAGCTCACCTGAGCTGAGCTGAGAGAGACAGACAGGAAGTGAGACAGTACTGAGAGACGGACCAACATGCTGCTGGTTCGAGTGTGATCGTGAGGTTTAATGATGAGGAGAAGAATACAGAATGTGGACAGACTGATGCTTGAATGTGTCCACCTAAAGACCGGCTGCGTGGTCATTCCATCCGTCCTAACAGTGACAGAGTCTCTGTGTCCTCCTTTGTCTCTGCCAGCTGTGGGACCTGATTCAGGGGAAGACCATCACAGAGTTCACGTCGCACACCGCAGCCGTCAACATCGTCCAGTTTCACCCCAACGAGTACCTGCTGGCATCGGGCAGCTCAGACAGGTACGGTGACGATCACGCCGCCGAGCGAGGACCACGATGTCCGAGGCGGAGACGACATCGAAGGATTCATCCAATATAAAAAAAATCATTTCAGCTCTGTCAGTCTGTGAACGAGTTCCTGCTCCTCACCTGGTCTCTCAGGTCTGCTGTGAATGTTGATGCTGCTTGGTCGTGACCACCTGTGGGACCTGAACTCATCACCGTGCTGCATTCAGGGTCACGCTGGGTGTTTGCTCTGTGTGAGTTTGTGTCTCTGTGTCGTCTGCAGGACCGTCAAGCTGTGGGACCTGGAGAAGTTCACGATGGTCGGCTCAATGGAGGGAAACACGACTCCGGTCAGGTGAGTTTTCTGTCAGCGTAACAGGCTGAGAAGGTGCTACTGTGATCTGACCCCTGACCTCTGACCCCTGCGGGTTCAGGTGTTTATGCTTCAGCACGGACGGCAGCTGTCTGTACAGCGGAGCCTCAGACTCTCTGCGGGTCTTCGGCTGGGAGCCCGACCGCTGCTTCGACGTGGTGCCGGTGGGCTGGGGGAAGGTGTCCGACCTGGCCGTCTGCAACCAGCAGCTGGTGTGTGAAACATGGCCGTTCACTATGAAGTCAGTTTTTACATGAAGCGTCCGAACGTCCCCTCAGACCTGTCTGCTCGTCCTCCTCCCGGCAGATCGGTGTGTCTCACCAGCTCTCCAGCGTGTCGTCCTACGTGGTGGATCTGAAGAGGGTGAAGAAGAGCGGCGGCTCCAAGATCCAAGGAATCGTCAAGGACAACCAGCCGCTCACAGAGCCGAAGGATCCCAAAGGAGCTGCGCTGCGCAGGAACTACGAGAGACCCACGACCACCTGCAGCTCACAGAGGTACGGCAGCTCCCACGGCACCTTAGCTTAGCTTAGCTTAGTTTACTTTAGTTTATTTTACATTAGCTTAGCTTAGCTTGTTTTAGCTTAGCTCAGCTTAGTTTAGCTTACCTTATTTTATTTTAATTTATCTTAGCTTACCTTAGCTTATTCTATCTTATTTTACCCTAGGTTTTCTTAGCTTAGCTTAGCTTTCCTTAGCTTATTTTATCTTAGCTTACCTTATCTGCTTAGCTTATTTTAGCTTAGTTTACCTTAGTTTATCTTAGCCTAGCTTAGCTTAGCTTATTCTCTCTTATTGTACCTTAGCTTACCTTAGCTTAGCTTACCTTAGCTTAGCTTAGCTCATGTTATCCACTGTAATGCTTCAGCTCAGCGAGGAAACGTCTCTCGTTTTGAACTGAACCTTCAGTTTCTGACATTTTATCCCCAAAATGATTCACTGAGTGTTCAGACTTCGTTTCACCTCCACAGAAGAATGAGATGTGATTCTGATACTGTGATACCTAAATAAAACACCTTCCTTCGTCACGTTGTGATGTCATCAGGGTGAAGGAGAGGTCAGACGCTGATAGGCGGAGCCCCGAAGGCGAGAGGCGGAGCCCCAGTGAGGACGAGGCGGAAGAGAAAGTGTCGTCTGCTGAAATCCACAACGCAGAAGATTACAAGGAGATCTTCCAGCCCAAGAACGCCATCTGTAGGTGGACAGTGGGCGTTGCCCCTCAGTCAGCCGAGCCAGACGTCAGTTTGGTGTCCGTGCGGCTCGGCTTCTGTTGAACTTTGACCTTTATTCTTTCGCTTTCTTTTCTGCACTCAAAAAACAAACTGTTGATGTGAATGTGAGATTTTAGCTTGATGTTATTTTTCTTCTCTGTTTAACTGATCATTTCTGACTCGGCTCTCCATCTGTCAGCTCGCACTCCTCCCAGGATGTCAGAGCCTTTCCCAGCTCCTCCAGAGGACGGTAAGTCCATGATCATCATCATCATCATCATCATCATCATCATCATCATCATCATCATTTGACCACAGCACAGCACAAAGCACATTACTGTGACGCCTCAGGTGAAGGTCCAGGTGTCCTGCAGCTGTTTGTCTGCTATAATCAATACATTTCATTACCAATGGATCACATCATCATGATCACTGTGAAAGGTGTCTCTGGTGGTGATGAAGCTCCACAGAATCATCTTGTCTTCATCGTGACGTTCAGCTCATCGTTTATCTGTCAGACACAACCTTCACCTTTCAGAATAAAAGCTGTAAAAGCCTCAGTTCACTTCCGGCTGAGCAGCGACATTTGGACATTTAGCATTTAACAGCTAAACAGCAGGAGGAGACCAAAGACAGAGAGAAGACGTCTTCCACCTCGACGTCTCACAGTGTTCTTCTCTCTCGTGTGTCATGTGAGTGATGGAGGACACAGTGAAGTTATTGTCCTGCTTTGTCTTCTGTGTCTCAGAGACTATATTAGCGATTGGCCGTCAGCTGAAGGACATGGTGTCTCATTTTCCGGACAAGCAGCAGGTCAGTGAACGCAGCAGCCATGTAGACATGTCAGATCGTGCAACACTGAAGTGTGTCTGATGCATTCTGTGTGTGTGCGTGTGCGTGCGTGCGTCTGTCTGTCTGTCTGTGTGTGTGTGCGTGCGTCTGTCTGTCTGTCTGTCTGTCTGTCTGTGTGTGCGTGCGTGCGTCTGTGCGTGCGTGCGTCTGTCTGTGCGTGTGTGTGTGTGTGTTACAGACTCCTCCGCTGGCGTCCTCCACACCTGTCCAGAGGGTGGAGCCCACAGTGGTCTCCTGTGTGAAGCGTCCGGCCCCCTCGGCCGTCAGCTCCACGTCCTCCAACCCCCCCTCCTCGGGCCCACACCCCGCCGTCACCACGGCGAAGTCTAAACCTCAGCCTAAAGTCATCCTCAGCGCCAGGAACGAGCCCATCGGGCTGAACGTGGCCGACTTCCTCCCTGTGAGTGTGAACGCGCCTCCTTGTGGAGGTCAAAAGTCAAAGGTCGCTGTGACCTCATCAGGCTGTGCAGAAGCTTTCTGTCCGTCACTCAGCAGCATCAGTGTCTCTCTGTCCTTCCTCAGCCTTCGCCCAACAACAGAGCCGGAGCGCTGAGCGACGAGGAGGCGTGGTCTCAGATCAGGAAGGGTCACGACACCATGTGTGTGATGCTGAGCAGCCGACGCAAGAACCTGGAGACGGTCCGAGCCGTGTGGGCGCGAGAGGACATCAAGGTGAGAGCAGCCAATGACAGAGCAGCTCTGACCCCTGTCCACGCTTCAAACAGTGTGAGGACTTCCTGTCCCTCCTCTTCACTTCCTGTCTGCTTCCTCTCTGCAGAGCGCTCTGGACACTGCCGTCTCCATGAATGACCTGTCTATTGTGGTGGACATCCTGAACATCATCAACCTCCATCCGTGAGCCGCACGCACACACACGCACACTTTAACCTTAACTTTAGCCTTAACTTTAACTTTACCCTTAACTTTAACTTTAACCTTAACTTTAGCATTAACTTTAGCCTTAACCTTAACTTTAACTTTAGCCTTAACTTTAGCCTGAACCTTAACTTTAACCTTAGCCTTAGCCTTAACTTTAGCCTTAACTTTAACTTTAGCCTTAACCTTAACTTTAACTTTAGCATTAACTTTAGCCTTAACCTTAACTTTAACTTTAGCCTTAACTTTAGCCTGAACCTTAACTTTAACCTTAGCCTTAGCCTTAACTTTAGCCTTAACTTTAACTTTAACTTTAACTTTAGCCTTAACTTTAACTTTAACTTTAGCCTTAAATTTAGTCTGAACCTTAACTTTAACCTTAGCCTTAGCCTTAACTTTAGCCTTAACTTTAACTTTAACTTTAGCCTTAAATTTAGTCTGAACCTTAACTTTAACCTTAGCCTTAACATTAACTTTAGCCTTAACCTTAACTTTAACCTTAACTTTAGCCTTAACCTTAACTTTAACCTTAGCCTTAACCTTAACTTTAGCCTTAACCTTAACTTTAACCTTAACTTTAGCCTGAACCTTAACTTTAACTTTAACCTTAGCCTTAACCTTAACTTTAACCTTAACTTTAGCCTTAACTTAAGCCTCAACCTTAACTTTAACTTTACCCTTAACTTTAACTTTAACCTTAACTTTAGCCTTAACTTTAATCTTAACTTTAGCCTGAACCTTAACTTTAACCTTAACTTTAACCTTAGCCTTAACCTTAACTTTATCCTTAACCTTAACTTTAACTTTACCCTTAACTTTAACTTTAACCTTAACTTTAGACTTAACCTTAACTTTAGCCTTAACCTTAACTTTAACTTTAGCCTGAACCTTAACTTTAACCTTAACCTTAGCCTTAACCTTAACGTCAGCCTTCACCCTGAAATCGAAGGATTGACATTGAAGTGGACTCTGTGGTGATCATGTCATAGATCTGATGTGAGAGCAGCTGGACCTGATCAGAGATCAGCTCTGGCTGCGTGTTTCTGTCCTCTGTCCTTCACGTCTCATCAGAGACCAACTCGTGTCACACTTTACGTCAACGACCGCTCGTGTTTATCTGTACGACGAGTCCACCCAGACGCCTCCGTGACAGTGAAGGCACCACGAGTGTCTCAGCAGGACAGACGACATCAGCTGTGGTGTTAGAAATGAGTGACGTTAACGTGAACCTCGATCGTTTCAGGCCGCTGTGGAAGCTCGACCTCTGCACCACCATCCTCCCTCAGATCGACACGCTGCTGCAGAGCAAGTACGAGAGGTGAGCGATCAAAGGAAATTGATCAGTCAATAGTTTTTGATCAGACAGAAACATTTTGGAAAAAAGTCATTTTTAAAGTTTTCACTCTTCTTCCTCACTGTCAGACACTTTAAAGCTGAAATATAAATACTTTAAATAAATGCTAAAACTCTTTAAATGCTGTGTATGCGTGCCTGTGTGTGTGTGAGTGTGTGTGTGTGTGTGTGTGTGTGTGTGTGTGTGTGTGTGTGTGTGTGTGTGTGTGTGTGTGTGTGTGTGTGTGTGTGTGCGCGTGCGTGCGTGCGTGTGTTCAGCTACATACAGACTGGCTGTACGTCTCTGAGGCTGATCATGAGACATTTCTGGATGCTGATCTCGGACACCCTGAAGGCGGCGCCTTCTGTCGGAGTCGACATCACTCGAGAGGAGCGGTGAGTCGCCGTCTGAGTGTCCAATCAGCACGTCCAGACGCTGCAGAGGTCACTGATTGGACTGTTCCTGTGTCACTGATCTCAAACTCACCTTACAGACGGACAGCACAGACAGACAAGCCGTCCTCATGTCCATCTGTCTTTGTGTTGCTGCAGACACCAGAAGTGCAGAACGTGCTGCAAGCAGCTGAAGAACCTGAACAACCTGGTGAAGAACAAGGCGACGCAGGTCGGCCGTCACGGCAGCACCTTCAGAGAGCTGCAGCTGCTCATGGCGCCGCTCGACGACGCGCTCTGAGACGCTTTGTAAGGAGCTGAGATCATCGCCTCACGCTCGATCAGCTGACCTGCAGCAGGACAGACGCTCTGTTCACGTGACACTAAACCTGCAGAGTCCTCAGCCTCCTCAGCGCCAGACGAAGAGGAGGAAGAGGAAGTGTGTGAATTAAGAGGCTCTTCTCCTCTACGGGAACCGCTTTTCTTTTAGAATCAGAGAAGAAGAACGACGTCTGATGCTCAGACCGACAGTGACGCTGCTTCACGTGAGTCCTGAACGCAGCTCGCCGCTCTGCTTCAGGACGAGCTGCGTTCATCACAGGCAGGGCAGCCGCTCAGCTTCTCCTCGCCGACACGAAGCACGTTTCAGTCATGGCTGCTCGTTCGTCAGACCGCCGCCGCCTCACCTGCTCTACAGAGAACTACAGACAGGACGAGACGGACTGAACTCTGAGCGAGACGGCCGCGTGAAGACGACGCCCACATTTCAGAGTTAGTGTCATGTGTGCTGAAATGAAGCTACAGCGAGCAGCACGTTAGCTTAGCTTAGCATAAATACTGGAAACGGCCAACCAAAATCCACCAATCAGCATCACTCGTTGACTCCTCGTGCAGGCTGGAGACACTTGATTTGCTGTTGGAGGAAGTTAATGACGGAGCCAGGCCAGCTGTTTCCAGGCTTCATGCTAAGCTAAGCTAACCAGCTGCTAGCTGCAGCTTCTAACTCTCACCTAGAAGGTGGACAGGTGTACTTCCTGAGACGTCCTGCATCGTCTCCGTGAGACTCAGAGGAAACCGAGCTGAAGCGATGGAGCTTTGAACGCAGCTTGTTTCAGTCTGATTCCCTCAAACAGGATCTCAGCTTGTCGGTAATCAATCACTAGTAATTCATAGGACACACCTGAGTTCACCTGAGGAGAAGAAGAGCACAAACACGTGATGGACACATTTAATGATGAAGGTTCTGATGTTTTCAGTCGTTTTCTACTTTCTGTCTTTTCCACACTGAGTCTGTTTTAAATGAACGTTTCCACCGTTTAATAAAGTTAAAGGCATTAAAGACGTCTCTTCTGTACCAGCAGGTGGCAGCAAAGACAAAGTACTGAAGTACTCTGAGTACATGTTCATATTATTATTATTATTATTGGTTGTCCCTTTTTGACACCTGCGCTCTACCTGGCGTTCCCCAGGTGTGTCTTTGTCTTTGATTAGTCTCTCTCTTTCTCTCTCTCTCTCTTGCAGGGAGACAGCGCCGCCTGCTGTCTGACTACAGTAGCAACGTATCACTTTCATTACCGTCATTAAAAAAGGTCTAACTGTAGCATCGTCGTAACAAAAATGAAGTCCACTCCGTTCATTGTGTCTTGTTGAATTTTCACTTGAGAAAAAGGTGACTAAGAATGAACCTGAGCAGTTGTACAGGTGTTCTAACACAGGTGTGTCCAGGCGCAGAGGACCGTTAATCTCGTCCAAACATCCGGACAAACTCCTCTGTTGAAAACACTTTTTCAGCTTTTTTTCTGCTTGCTGTTGTTCTTAGCTCTCATAAAAGGACGAAATGCAAATAAAACAGTAAAATAAGACTTCCGGCTGCTGGTTACGCTGGTCAACAGCTCAGAGACCCGCCCACATTCACCATAGAAACACCAATGACGATCCAGCAGGAAGTAACCCAGAGATAGGTTATTACATGAAGAGCGCTCCCCCCACTCTAGAAACCCCCTCCTCTTTATGTAAACAAGCAGGACCTTCATGATGATGTCAAACTAACGCAGTCATAGGAGGAGACATTAGCAGTGTTTTTTAGCTGGAATATAACTTTTGTACGGAGCCCCTAAAGTGCCATAAAGATACTAACGAAATTAAGACATGCGCTCGAGATACAGTTATTTCCCACGCTTTGACTTGTCCGGTTCTCCGTAGTGACCACTTCAGACGTTTACGTTCGAGCGCACGACTTAGCTTAACCGAGTGCACGTTTTAGTATCTCGTGCGCACGATATAGTTTTTTTTTGTCTTAGTGGCACTTTAGGGGATTTAAGTTAATTAAATCGAGCGCACAATTTAACTTAAACGTGCGCACGTTTTAGCATCTCGTGCACTCGATTCAGTGTCTCGTGTGCTTGATAGTTTTTTTCTTCGTGGCACTTTAGGGGCTCCATACTTTTGACCACAAAACAGCGAAGGTAAGTTTTTTTTCTGCTACTCTTTGGCTGCTAGCTCGCCGAGTTTCCATCGCACAGTGTGGAGGTAGACATCTTCATCATCAGACTCTCTGCTTTCATATGATAGCGGGCTTTTGTGGTTTGCGTGAAGTGGTGAAATCAGCAGATGCGTTGACGTGCGCTGTTTTCGTGTTTTCGTTACATGCGCACATAATTTCTCGGGGTATGAATTATGTTTTGTGTGGGTGACAATGCTTGGTAGAGGCTTTTAGCTGAGTTTCTCCCCGTCAGTCTGGTTTGCTACAAGTTAGGATTGGTGCTTCTTATCGTGAGCATTGAGGTCTGAACTGCGCGCATGTCACGCTGCCCTGCAACGTGATTTTTAATTAGTCACCGTAATACTGTATACCGGGAAAATGTGGGGAAGGTTTGACGGTATCAAAATTTGGATACCGCCCAAGTTGAAACCAAACGTAGACTCAGACTTAAAGGACTCGTTCTGTGTTTGGGTGGATTTCGGTCTGTCAGCACATTGTTAGCTTAGCTTAGCATAAAGACAGGAAGTCGAGTTCACAAGTTAACCTGCGTCTGTTTGTACAAACCGTTTCATTAACGTGTCCGTTAAGGGTGCAGCACCGAAACATTCAGTCTGTGTTCATTCGTGAAGAATCACCTGAGAATCAGTCTTTATGTCCAATGTCCACCATGTCTCTACGGCAGCCCAGGAGGGACAAACCAGACATTCAGAGATGGCCGTTCAGCTGTTTGCAATCTGCAGCGTCACCACTAGATGTCATTAAACCACTGTGGAGCTTTAAACATGATGTTATTGATCAGTTATCAAACATATTGATCAACATGGACACGAGAGCTTCATGTTTGTTTTGTGTTTATTAAAAAGAGAATACAAAAAGAAACTTTAAAAATCTACAGCGGAGACAAAGCAAGCAGCTACAACTACGACCAGCGACTCGTCCAGCTCAGCGGCTACAGGCGCCTTCTGCCGAGGTCAAAGGTCGCCAGCGGCCTCTGTAGAGGCAACTGGACGGCAGCAGGAGCGCGCCGTGGACGGACAGTCGAGGACTTTCAAGATCTGAGCGTCTTTTTGTTCAGAGGAAGACGAAACTTCTTCAGCTCAGCGTGAAAAACAAACGTCCACAGGAAGAGAAGAGGACACAACGATCACGGACACACAGGACTTCTTCATATTATATTCCTCATATTGCTCTCGTCTTATTGGACGACTCGGCGTCAGTGGAGTACCCTGATTGGATAAAGGAGGACCGCGAGGACACAAAGACGGCCTCGTTAGAAAAGCACAGAGGAGGAATCAAACAATCTAAAGAGAGAAATCTTCATTTTCATCCCAGAAATTTAAGATTTTCTGCCAAATGTTCACGTGGCATCAAAAAAAAAAAAAGATCAAAGCAAGTCCAACATAAATACTGATCATATTCTGCATATATTAATCAACCACGTGGAGCGGTGGGTTAGATCCATCTACAGCTTTAAAGTGCAACTTTACAGACACAACGAGAGAAATACTGTGAGAGCAGAGGCTGTGGTTCAGGGTTGGGGTCAAAGGTCAGTCCAGACATGAGGAGCCTTCAGGGGCGGCTCGCTCACGTCCATCATCACAGCAAGAAGACAGAAACCCAAACGTTTGGCCGCCGTCTCCACGAGTCTCGAAAGTTCCCATCAGCCTCTGCTCCTTTATCCGGTGGGTGGAGGAGGAGGAGGAGGAGGAGGAGGAGGAGGAGGAGCCTCGGGGTGCTGGCAGACACCCCGCGCTCTCAGGCCGTCAGCTTCAGTCGTCCTGAGGAGAGACAGCAGACCGTCAGTCATGTGACCCGCCTCGCCGTTACACCATGTCCACACCGCTGAGCCACACCAGCGGCTTCCTGTCCGTCACTGATGGACCGCCACAAGACTTTCATGGAGATCCTTTGACTTGTCCTCCAGTGCCACCTTCAGGTCAGAGGTCAAACTAATGAGCAGCCAATTAACCTCCAGCCTCAGCTGTTCTCTGTGTTTGCTGCTAACTAGCAACATGCTAACAGGCTAAACGTAAATACTCAACATGATGTTTTTATTGCTCATGTTGGACTTTTTAATGCAGTATGGAAACGACTGAGGGTCAAAAAGGCTCAAAGGCTTAAAATTCTGAATTCAGTCGTTTTATGATTGAAATCATGTTTTCTTCCATTTCTATTGGCTGTGAAACATCTGCTGTTAGCAAATTATTCATCTGTAACTTTTCTTTTTATTCTGACATCCTGTTTTACTGAAGCATCAGGGCTGTTGCCATGGTTACCGGCAGATCAGACTCAAAACACAAACACAAACAGTGATCAGATTCATCAGTGTGGACATGGAGGTACAAATCCCACAATCCTCAGCTTATCAGCAGGATGCCCGGGGAGGGGGGGGGGGGGGTCACCAGCTCAGTCACAACACACACACACACACACACACACTGAAGTCACAAGGAAGATTCCTGATTTCATCTCTGAGTCCAGGACAGGGTTAGCCTAGCTTAGCATAAAGGCTGAAAGCGGGGGGAAACTGCTAGCCTCGCTCCATCAAAAGAGAAAAAAGTGTCTCTGATTGGCCTGTTTGTTGAACAGGTGGAGAACAGAAAGGTAGTGGGACAGGACGGAGCGCTGACGAGCTGCTTAGCTGACAACATAGATCAGAGTTTATCTGTTTGCATGGAGCTAAGCTAGCAGCGTCAGTCTCTGTGCTAAGCTAGCAGCATCAGTCTCTGTGCTAAGCTAGCAGCGTCAGTCTCTGTGCTAAGCTAACAGTGCCAGTCTCTGTGCTAGGCTAGCAGCGTCAGTCTCCGTGCTAGGCTAGCAGTCAGTCTCCGTGCTATGCTAGCAGTCAGACTATGTGCTGTGCTAGCAGCGTCAGTCTCTGTGCTAGGCTAACAGCGTCAGTCTCTGTGCTAAGCTAGCAGTCAGTCTCTGTGCTATGCTAGCAGTGTCGGTCTCTGTGCTAGGCTAACAGCGTCAGTCTCTGTGCTAAGCTAGCAGTCAGTCTATGTGCTGTGCTAGCAGCGTCAGTCTCTGTGCTAGGCTAACAGCGTCAGTCTCTGTGCTAAGCTAGCAGTCAGTCTCTGTGCTAGGCTAGCAGTGTCAGTCTCTGTGCTAAGCTAGCAGCGTCAGTCTCTGTGCTAGACTAGCAGTCAGTCTCTGTGCTATGCTAGCAGTGTCGGTCTCTGTGCTAGGCTAACAGCGTCAGTCTCTGTGCTAGGCTAACAGCGTCAGTCTCTGTGCTAAGCTAGCAGTCAGTCTCTGTGCTAGGCTAGCAGTGTCAGTCTCTGTGCTAAGCTAACAGCATCAGTCTCTGTGCTAGACTAGCAGTCAGTCTCTGTGCTATGCTAGCAGTGTCGGTCTCTGTGCTAGGCTAACAGCGTCAGTCTCTGTGCTAAGCTAGCAGCGTCAGTCTCTGTGCTAGACTAGCAGTCAGTCTCTGTGCTATGCTAGCAGTGTCGGTCTCTGTGCTAAGCTAGCAGCGTCAGTCTCTGTGCTAGGCTAGGCTAACGTGGTCCTGGTTGGTGAAAGCAGACGGCTCTTTCCTTGTGACTTGGCCTTCCCTCAGCACAGATGAGGCGTGGTGTAGGTTTACGTTCAGGTCTTTAAGAGGACGACACTCCAGCGTTCAAACACGCGACACAAACAGCACGGTGGGCACTGTGGGCCCTGCATACGGCCCAGCAGGCACAAGCTGGTGCAGCTCTGTGGTTAGAGGTGGGGAGTGTTAGACGGATGAGGGAGGGGGAGGCACCATGCCATGCCGAGCGCTTCCATGCCAAGCTATCCACCAATCAGTATACACCCCCACCTACCTGCCCACCGTCCCCCACCAATGGGCTGGCTCTGTCTACCTGTCTGTCTGTAAAACCAACCAATCAGACCACAGAATGAGGACAGAGAAGCAGGACAGACCGACAGCGGATGAAAATCCTCCTCCACCAACTCTGATGGAGTTCATTCATCGGCTTTCATTTCCTACATTTCCCAGAATGCCTCTGTGTGCCTCCTCTTTCAGACCTTCACTTTTTTAGATCATTTATTGGTTTGATAATCAATCAGTCAGTTTGAACGATTGTTAAACAATCACTGAGTCCTCTGCTGCTGCTGAGTATGTACACACCTGTCTGTGTATTTATACTGTGTATGTATATACCTGTGTGTATTTATACTGTTCATGTATATAGCTGTGTGTATTTGTACTGCAGGTGTAGTGTTTCTACCTGTGGACAGCTGCGTGTACTTGTGTGTATATGTACTGCAGATGTAGTATTTCTACCTGTGGACAGCTGGGACTGGGACCTCCTGCGGGAGCTGCTGGGAGTTCTGGAGGCGGAGGAGAGGGTGGAGCCGGCGCTGCTGGCCCGAGAGATGGGGAGAGGGACGGGGGTCACTGGGGGGGAGTCCAGCTGAGGAGAGGTCAAAGGTCAACATGTATTACACACACCACAAATATGGATACTATCAAAATGCACTACTTTTATTTCTTCTTCTTCTACATTTTCAGTTGTCTGTGTTCACAAACCACAGCTCAGTGTCCCTGAAACACCTGGGGTTTGACTAACACCTGGAACAGTCATTCCCATCCCATAAGACTCTTCTGCAATGCAACAGTTGTTCACGGCTGCAGTAAATAGGATGAACCCGAGACACGACCCGACAGCAGAGACATTTGAGTCTCACCTGTGAGCCACAGAGCCAATCAGGACTCTGCTGTGATCTCAGTTTCTTTAGTGACATTTTAACACGTCTGTCTTTTACCTCCACGCTGTCGTGGGTCGGCGAGGACGAGGTGGACGAGTTCTCGTGTCTCCTGGAGGACGAGGAGCTCAGCTCGACGCTGCGAACGCGCTGAGCGAACTTCAGCGAGCAGACCGACTCGCTCATGTTACCGGGCAGCGGAGACACCTGAAGACGAGACGGAAGGAATAAAAACAAGACGCACTGATCATCTTCATCCACAGCATCACCAAATCAAAGACCAACAGGCCGCTGGTCTCAGGTCAGCGTCGACATCGACCTGACACTCGCTGCACAGTTTGTTAATAAGACACTGCGCTGTCGCCGCGCTCCTGCACACCTGCTCCTGGGCTCACCTGCACCATCATGAGCGTCTTGCTGTCCCCGCTCAGAGAGTCCTGCAGCAGGTAGGTGAGGCGGGAGTTCCTGAACGGGACGTGGGAGTGTTTGCTCCGCAGCGCGTTGATGACATCGCCGAGCGCCGACAGAGATTTGTTGATGCACTGAGCTTCTCGGAGGCGACTGCCCTCCGCGCCCGACTTGGCGATCCTCTCCGAGCCCGCCAGGTCCACCAGGTTCAGCTTACCTGCAGCCAAACACACCAGAGAGCAGTCAGACTCAGAGTGACTGCTAACATTAGCACGCTAACATGTT
>NC_092056.1:797948-807948 GCF_039877785.1 Chaetodon trifascialis
GTCTCAGTGTCTGCCTCTGTCTCAGTGTCTGCCTCTGTCTCAGTGTCTGCCTCTGTCTCAGTGTCTGCCTCTGTCTCAGTGTCTGCCTCTGTCTCAGTGTCTGTCTCTGTGTCTGCCTCTGTCTCTGCTATCAGACTGAATAAACGGCGTGAAGACGTCACTTTACAATAATCAATACCGATCGGCTCGTCCAGACTGATGATCAGCCCTCTCAGATTCTCGTTTATTGATCCTGTGATCAGATTTGTCCTGATTCAAATCATTTCTCGTGTTCGTTCATTAAATATTTGACACATTTCAGCTTCACGTTATCGATGAACGAACATTAAAAACGTCTTTCAAACCTGCTCACATTAGCTCTCGTCAGTGACCTGATGCTCGTCTGGACCAGCTGCTCATCGTTAATTAGCCGTGAAGCTAACGTCACTGCATTCACACCGAGTACTTGTACTTCAAACTGTACTGCATGTCCAGTTTAACTTACCTGACAGCCTCAGACTCTTTGTACAAAACTCATGTAAAAGGTCTTTAAATGTTTCGTCCAATAGAAATTCAGCGTGACAGAACAGCAGAAATCCTTCACGCTGACTTCAGATCAGCGATTCTTCACTCAGCTGCTGGCTGAACAAAGCTCAAACGACTGAAAACAGCTTGATGAAGGAGAGGAAATGACAAAAGCTCCAGTGTTGTTCACCTGATCCGTCGTCCCCGGAGACGCCGGCTGAAAACCGATCAGCTGAGAAAAACACACACAGACACACAAACGACGCACAAACACCAACAAGTCGAGCAAACACGACGCTTTCAGCTCACCTGTCCGTCCCTCTGACACACACTCACTGTCCATGAGCTCCATTCATTACTGACAGGTATGACTCACCTCCCCACACACACACACACACACACACACACACACACACACACACACACACACACACACACACACACACACACACACACACACACACACACACACTCTGCTGTCATGCCAAAAATGCAGCCACGCTGGTGTTTTGTTTTTTTTGTCCCTCCTCCTCTGCGACAGGCGTCTGACTCACCGTCCAATGAAATGTCTTTCTTCCAGAGCTCCTGCAGGCAGGGGGTGTGGCTGAGGTCCCAGGTCTTTCTTGTGCTGAACATGACCGCCGGGCTGAGCAGAGCGCTGGACCGCTGGACCGGCTGCAGAGAGACAGACAGACAGACAGACAGACAGAGACAGAGAGAGAGACAGAGAGAGACAGACACAGACAGACAGACAGACAGAGTGAGAGAGACAGAGAGAGAGAGAGAGAGAGAGAGAGACAGACAGACAGAGTGAGAGAAACAGAGAGAGAGAGAGAGAGAGAGAGAGAGACAGACAGACAGAGAGAGACAGAGAGAGAGAGACAGACAGACAGACAGACAGACAGACAGACAGACAGAGAGAGACAGAGACAGAGAGACAGACAGTGAACGTCATTAACTTTCAACATGTTCTGACACTGAACGCATCACAGTCAGAGGTTCTCAAAGTCTGACTCTGAACCCCCTCCAGTCAAGATCAGGACCACTGACCCCCCCGCAGAACTCCATCACCCACCTTGGCCTCATTCTTCCTGGATGTAAACAGGAAGTGATTTCAGTTTTCTTGGTCTATATTTGTCTCACTGTCTCCATTAGCAGTCTGCTGAGTTAGCTGTTAGCATCCCCAACTGTCCTGAGATCAGCTCACCTCTCCCGACTCAACGGTCTCCTAACCTGTCTCACCTGTGGGATCCCACCAATCAGAGGCCAGCCTCTAAACAGAAGCCTCTCTCAGAGCGTCCGCTCTTACCCGTCCATGTCCGCAGCGAGGTCTCCGCTCGGACGGACGGACGCAGCTCCTCCCGTCCAGCCAGCTCTTGTTGATCAGAGTTCCCACCCAGCCCAGCATGCCGCCGCCGCGCACTCACATCCTCCCAGTCCTCTCAACTGGTCCCAGTCAGCCAGCCGCTCAGAGCCAGTGACCTGCTGCAGAGCTGAGATGACCTGCTGTGCACGCTGACCTGGAGGCAGTTAACCCACCTGCAGTCTGTGGATTAGGCACAGCTGACCTGAGACCAGCCCACAGAGAGTAATCTGTTAATCCTGGGAGCAGATGGCCTCTTTAACCCTGAGCTGAGCGCAGGGACGCAGCTTCAGTCCTGTTTACTATCAGACGCCTTCATGAATGACTCGACTCTCACTCTTCAGTCTGTCAGCGCCACCTGCTCACCGGCCGCTTTATTAGGTACACCTGCAGCATCTGATGCCGCCAGCACGGCTCAGCCTTACACACCATAACGTCATGGATGCTGCGGCGAACACGACCGCGCTCCTCATCGAGGACGACACAGTCTGGACGTTCAGGTCACCTGAAGCTCCTTTAAAAGTGCTCTGGAGCTGCTGCCATAGCAACAAGTCCTGAAAGCCAGACCTGCTGTCTCCATCTGGGCAGCGTCTGACTCCACCAACCTCCTGCTAAGAGGCGGGCGTGGGTGGAGCTGGCTGAGGCCTGGACAGCCAGCCGTCACTCAAAGAGATGGTCATAACACTTTAGACATGGGGGTCTATGGGGACGGACTCGCCTCCAGAAGGAGCCTCGAGTGGCCGTTTGAGGAACTGCAGCATTTGACTTTTCAGCCCCGCAGGCTGCTGGTCGATCAGGACCACAGCGCTCACTGACCCACAAACAGGAAGTGATGTTCACGTATAAGAGTCTCTGACAGACTTCTAACAGGAGTAAGATGATATAACACTAACACACACACACGTACACACACACACACGCACACACACACAGCTGACACATTCCAGGTCTTACAGTGCTGGAGCTTTTCAAAGTGCAGATTAGAGCTTAAAAGATGGAGTAACACACACACACACACACACACACACACACACACACACACACACACACACACACACACACACACACACACACACACACACACACACACACACACACACACAGTGTGAATTCACTGTCTGTGCACTTTTTTTTGCCTCCTGCAGTAAAAGATGAACACGTGGAGCGACGTGTTTTTTCCATCCAGCGGCTGACTGTTTCCTGGCAGTGAACGCAGCACGGAGCCATCTGCTGCCATCTGACACCTTCAGGGTCCAACAGAGTCGTCTGACACCTCGACACTGACTCTGGATCAGCCTGCGGGAGGATTCACCGCAGCTCGCTGCTGTTCGCAGGTGAGACGCGAAGCTCTGCAGACAGAAGACCAGGACGCCCCCCGGTGGTGACAAATGTCCATCAGTGTTTCTCAAAGCCCGAGACGACGTCTTCAAACGCTCTGTTTGTCCACGTTCAGTAATCAATGAATCGTTGGAGCTCGACTGATATTTGCTAATTAGCTTTAGTTTTCTGTCAGTAAACAGAAATCAGACGTTTTTCTGCTGATGTAAACTCGTTCCTTAAAAAGGTTCAGAGAGTAAAAACTGGTCACGTGTCAAAGGTCACCACAGACCAACAGGGGGCAGCACATCACCTGAGCAGCCGCTAAGCGCCGCTCTTTGCTGTAGCTGTCTGTGGCTGTCGCTGCTAGCTGCTGTTAGCTCGTTAGCTGAGTTAGCCGTGCAGCTAGCGGCCCTGTTAGCTGACTGGCCGCTTCCCTACGAACGATTATTAATAGACGATTATTGATCTTCATATTCTGATCGGCCCTTTTATTGAGCTGCAGCAGTTTAACGCTGCAAACTGAAGTCATTAACAATCAGAAAAACACTGAAACTGTGTCTTATTACAAAAATATCCAGTCCAACAACACAGACGACAATAAATCATGAAATCTGCAGCACATCCTCTTCGGCTGAGTACAGAGAGACTCCTCCTCCTCCTCCTCCTCCTCCTCCTCTAAACTGGGTCAAATCATCTCTTCCTGTTTTCTTTCAGTCTCCATGTGCTCACAGTCAAACCCTGTCTGCTCACACACACACACACACACACACACACACGGGGGGGGGGGGGGACAGTCTGGGGTCTGCGTCTTGCTCAAAGACGCCTCAGCAGAGAGAGTAAAGCCAGCAGCTGATTGGCTCTCATCCACAGGTGCTGCTTCATTCACATATCAATCGACACGCTGATCCACGTCCTGATCTTCAGCTCCAGTCCGCTGAGGACCTGAACCAGGTCCCACTAGGACACCTGGTGCAGCTACAGTTACCTGAGTACTGCTCACCTGCTGACAAGAGGAGGGAGTGAGATCAGTTACCTGAGTGCCTGATGAACACCTCCTCATTCTGGAACTTGTAAATTTCAGAGTCCAGACACGTCTCACTTTCCTTTGTGAGCTCTTTTTGTCCCACGTCTAAACCAGTATCTGCACCAGCAGCAGTACCTGGCCCTGCATCTGCACCAGTATCTGCACCAGCACCAGTACCTGGCCCTGCACCTGCACCAGTATCTGCACCAGCAGCAGTACCTGGCCCTGTCCCTGGCCCCGCGTTGGACGTGCACGTCTCTCTGCCCTGGTTGGACAGGTGGACGGCGAACATGCAGCACATCTTTCACGTGATGAAAGCAGAACAAACGTTCCTCAGTGAACCCAGAAGGAACACACTGATCGTCACAGGAGGTCGAAGGGAAGCAGACGAGAGCGAAGACGCTGGCAGACAAAAGGCGGATTATCAGGACGAGAGAAGAGACGAGACGAGACGAGACAAGACGAGACGAGACGCAGAGAATAAAACCAAACTGAGCCGGAGCTTCAGGCTGTCGTCAACACGCGACGCATATTCAGGTCAGCGGAGGAAACCGCATCAGGTTACAAGCAGACCTCCATCTCACCCTCGTCTCTACTCAACATGTCCGCCTCCCTCCCCGTCCTCCGTCCTCCGTCTCGTCCTCTTTGTGTCCCTCCGCTCGGTTCTTACCTCCCTCCCTGCAGCCTCGCCGTCCACATCATCGCTGCATCCTCCACCTCGCTGCAGCTCCACACCGACACACAGCAGCAGGATCAGTCAACCCCACCCGCAGACCCCCTCCCCACACACACACGCGCACACACACACACACACACACACACACACACACACACACACACACACACACACACACACACACACACACACACACACACACACACACACACACACACACACACACACACACACACACACACACACACACACAGCTTCTTCCCTCTCTGTTCCCCTAGCAACAGTACAGCAGCATCACACCTCCGCTAGCTCCACCCCCCCACCCCCCCGATGGATAAATATTTCAGCGTCAACTGAAGCGTGAGGAGCTGCTCCTCCCCCCGCTGGAACATTCAGCGGCCCTGTGTGTGTGTGTGTGTGTGTGTGTGTGTGTGTGTGTGTGTGTGTGTGTGTGTGTGTGTGTGTGTGTGCGTGCGTGCGTGTGTGTGTGTGTGTAAGAAAACGGAGCGTCGAGCTGCAGCTGATCAGAAAAATGATTTTAAAGGTTATTTGATCGACTTGAATCTGGACTTTTAGATGCTTCAGACATTTAATTCTTCTTAGTGAGTTCAAAGGAGGTAAAATGCTGCAACAAACTGACTTCCTGTGTTTACAGGCAGCCCTGAGGGACAAAAAGGCCAAAATAAAGAAAGCCAGAGGAGAGGAAGCTGAAATCTCCTTTTAATCTGGAGGAAGATGATGAAACATCGTCTTCAGGAATGAACCTGGAAACACCTGAAAATACCCCACAGAGCCCGTGTCAGAGCATCCTGAGCTCAGCGGGCAGATTAACATCCTCAGATGATGAAGATGAAGATGAATCTGTGGTTGCGTAAGTCTCATCTGACCGCGACTGTTCACATGTAACAGGATTTCAGTCGTCATGTGATCACACGCTCCACATTCCTCTGCTGATGACAGGAAGCATCACGCCGAGAAGCAGAAGCATCACACTGAACTGGAACGTACCGACATTAACCAGTAGTCTGTGAACGCACCATCAGTATGACGATACGTCAACAGACTTGTGTGTGAGCTCCAGGTGAGTCTGAGCGTCCAATGAGGAGCAGCTCAGGTGAGCAGGTGTGTCTGTCCCGGCCTGCAGCGAGGACGAGTCCATCAGCGTCTCTGTCTGCGTTCAGGACTCACGGACAGAAATGTTTCCTAAAAGACTCGAGTGAAGACTCTACAGTCCACCATGACCAGAACGACCTCGAACACCACAACATAAGTCCTGACAGGACGTGAAGACGACATGAATGAGCTGAAAATGTTTGAATTCATGAGGACAGAAGAAAAAAGACGTCTCTGCAGAGTTCAGAGTTCAGTCGCAGCAAACGTTTAATTATCTTCATCCACAGACGCAACATGAACACTGTTTATGTTCGTGAGTGAATGATGTGTTTGAACGTCTTTATCTTCACTGAAGGCTGAAGTATTTCTGCTGTATTAACACATAAGACTGTCTGTCCATCTGTCCGTCTGTCCGTCTGTCTGTCTGTCTGTCTGTCCGTCTGTCTGTCTGTCCGTCTGTCTGTCTGTCCGTCTGTCTGCAGCGTTTCCCCTGAAACACCAAACCTCGTCTGTGACATTCAGGCTGAAGTATTTCTGAGCTCTGCTTTCTCCTCAGCTCAGAGTGAGAGGCTGCGCTGCGTTCAGGTGTCATTCACGTCCAGTCTGCCGAGCAGAGGACGGCAGGTGAGGTGGAGACAACGTTACTGAAGGTGCAATGAAAGCTCCAACCATCACTAACGCGTATGTCAGAGGGGACCATGAGAACAGATGGAGAGCTGTTCTCACTGTGCCTCCATGAAACTCCGTCACCTGGCCTGCATTCACTGACAGTGAAACCATTCACCACACTGTGCTGCTGCTCCGTCACCTGCGCTGCTACCACCTCCATCCTGATGCCGATCAGCTCAACAAGAATCATTTTTATTTCCAGGCACAGACAGCGAAGAGAAAAGTGAACGACACCAAACGTCGGCTGAACTTTCGGCTGCGCGCGTCTCTTCTCGCTGGTTTAAGGTGTGGCTTTGATGCACTGTTGCTATGAGCGGCGGTTTAATTGTTGACCTTAATGACTTTTGAGGTGGACAGATCATTTGAGCAGATAGCCACCGGCCAATCAGAGAGCGGCATCAAATGTCTGAAGTTCTCATGAAGTTTAATGTTTACAGTTTAGTGTCTCATCTGAAGGTCTGATGATCTGATACAATCAGCTGATCGTTCATTTGTTTGTAGAATCTAAATCTGGAATCTGGAATAAAAGCTCTCAAATAAACAAACAATAGTAGTGAGTTAAGTAAATATCAAAGTACGTCAAAAAACCTTTGAGACTTTGTGTGAAACCATCAGATCTGGAGTCGAAACTCTTCCACCTGAACTGAACTCCAGCTCCTCACCTGAACTTGCTTCCTGCTGTCGGGGAGGTTACGTACGGCGCCTCCTCGTCTCCCTTCAGCTCCGCAGCTCCTCGGCCCTCCGGGGCCGGCACTCTTCACCAGATCATCCCCGCGCCCCCGAGGCCGGGACGCTCCCCAGACCTCGGGGACGCCTCCGTCCCGCTCCTCGGCCTCCGAGCTCCGGCTGGACTCCACGGCCTTGTTGTTCCAGCTCTTGAAGAGGTTGTGGAGGGTCAGGACCGCCAGGGTGCACAGGACGTACATGACCCACCGCCCAGGTGCAGCTCACCTGGATGAAACCGCTCAGACCGAAGGCTGTTTTAGGGGGATGTTTAGCTTCATCTCATCTGAAACCAGGTCCAGGTGAGGTGTCGCAGGTGTCTCGTTTACATCCTGAAAGTCTGAGACTCAGCTGAGACAAACAGGACTCAGATTTCCTCCGCGCTGATCGACGCTCATCAGACGCTTTAATCCGCTGCCTCTCGCACTTTGCTTTTGTGCCTCACCTGTTTCACCTCTGTCCTGAATCCCGCCCCGTCACGCTCACCATCACACCTCCACCGAGCTGATAAAAACCTGTGAACCTTGTCCCGTCCTCCCTGCCGCTGCTGTCACGTCCACAGTGAGGGGACAGGTAATCAGAGCCAGCAGCTTCGGTTTGTCAGAGTAACTCGAGACGCCGTGGACCTGCGACGCTCTGAGCCTCAGCTGCTGCAGGGACACGCGTCCACCCCAAAGTTCACAAACCTGTTCAGACTTTTAATCTGTCTGAACGTTTCAGAGAATCAGCTCCTAATCAGCTGCACGCAGGAGGAAACTAAATCTAAAGACTACAAAACAACGACGAAAGATGTAAAAACACCGTTAAAGAGAGAATTCATGAAGACAAAACAGATCCACCTTCCACGTTTCTGCGTCAGTAAAGAAACTTTCTGAGCTTTGTTATCCAGCTGCTTGAGCTGCCGGCGTCTCGTCTCGTCTCGTCTCCTCCGGCTCGTTCGTTACTGCGCCGTTAGTTCAGTTTGCGTTCTGATTGGACGAGCAGCAGGTCCGGGGTGGTCTGAGGGTGAAACTGTAAAGACCCACCGGTTATCCTCTGTGACACTCAAACAGATTAAAGCCGAGGCAGGTCGGGTCTTCACCTCCATCAGTGAACGACAGAGCGAGAGAGAGAGAGGCCTCCACTCTGTGCGCACCTCTCTCGCCCATCCCTCCTCTCCCTCCCTGTTCTGGGACCATCTGTTGTTGCTGTAGGATAAAACTGCAGAGGACGTCGGCCAGTCACCGATGATGTAACACGATGATACTCACGATGCATTTATGGAAAAGTTCAGCATCTGCAGGAGAGTCGCCACACGAGGCTTTTCAGACCGCCACAGAACTGGATCACATCCCAGACCTTCAACCGGACCCAAGAGTCCAACCAAGACGTTCTCTGGATTACTGCATCATTCTCGTACTTTTACTTCTATTAAAGTATGTTTACACCTGCAGTGAAGGACTTTCATTCATTCATTCAAGATGTTAACGAGTTAATGAGTGTTGATTAAGAGGATCACCAGCAGGTAAACCTCTGTGTACATCACCCTACAGCAGAGCTGCTAATCCTGCCAGCAGAGACCAGTAAAGAAACCCAGCAGAGTCCAGTAAAGAAACCCAGCAGAGTCCAGTAAAGAAACCCAGCACAGTCCAGTAAAGAAACCCAGCACAGTCCAGTAAAGAAACCCAGCAGAGTCCAGTAAAGAAACCCAGCAGAGACCAGTAAAGAAACCCAGCACAGTCCAGTAAAGAAACCCAGCACAGTCCAGTAAAGAAACGCAGGACTGGAGGATTTGTTGGACATCAATGTCGTCCACCGTCCAGAGGACAAAGTTTCCACATGGAACTACAATAAAAGGACTTGAACACTTGTTGTTCTGGTCAGAGTCGACCTCATTGCTCAGTGTCCTGGAAAGCAGGACCACCTCCTCCAGTATACGGGACAGAGCCGGGGATTCTGGGAACTGGCCTCAGTGGGAGCTGACGGTCTGAATCACAGCCAGAGAATCGTGACGCGTGGACCAGTCCAGGACCTCACTGTAAACGGTGCTGACCCGTCCTAAAGCTACTGTAAGACAGAGCTGGGCCTGTTTCTGGAAACTGTTCCACAGGGACAAAAGAGGACGTTTCCAGTTCACCGACCACTTTCAGGGTCCTAACGAGGAGGGGCGGGCTCACCGCAGGAAGCACTCGCTTCACTCTCTGGATCGCCACGCAGTCAAACAGTCGCATGGTACCAAGACCCCAACCAGACCCACTGATGAGGACGTTTCACAGGTCATAGAGGAGCGTCCAAGGATCCTGGAGATGGTGCTTTAGGAGGTTCAAGAGGTCTCTAAGAAGCTGGGGGAAGGACATGAATGTCCCACAATGCAATTCTCAACGGACTAGGAAGTTCATGCAGCTCCAGAAACAACTCAAGAAACAAAAATTAGCAAATAAAAATCTGTCTGAAAATATTTTAGCTGCTCTTTGCTTTGTCAGTGGTTCCATCTGCTCGTGTCCACGGGCGTCTGCAAGGACACGGACGGCGTGGACCGTCACACTCATACTGGATGTGTGCATGCTAGCAGCTCTGTGAGCTAAACGCATCAGCATGCTAACATGCTCACAATGATAGTGCCAACATG